>NC_088217.1:9017509-9077509 GCF_036934945.1 Oncorhynchus masou masou
GAAGTCACGTCAGAGTTAAAAATTATAACAATTGAAATGCAAATCCTCACTCATTTGGGAACAATTGCAATCAATGTCACACCCTGGCCTTAGTATTCTGTGTTTTCTTTATTATGTTGGTTAGGCCAGGGTGTGACATGGGTGATTTATGTGTCTTGTTTTGTCAAGGGGTTTTGTAGTCTATGGGGTTGTGCTCAGTTGAGTGTTCTAGGTAAGTCTATGGTTGCCTGGATTGGTTCTCAATCAGAGGCAGGTATTTATCGTTGTCTCTGAATGGGAACAATATTTAGGCAGCCATATTCTTTAGGTATTTTGTGGGTGATTGTTTCCTGTCTCTGTGTTCTCTGCACCAGTTAGGACTGTTTCGGTTTTGCTACGTTTTCTTATTTTGTATTTGTATAGTGTTTACGTTTTCTTCTTTATTAAAGATGCTTAACAATAACCACGCTGCATTTTGGTCCTCCTCTCATTCCCAGGAAGAAAACCGTTACAATCAATATATATATATTTACGCTCAGTGTGTCGTCTTGATCGCTGTTGAAAAGTTTGTTTCTTTTGTAGAATTGTCTCTCTCTCTCTCTCTCTGTCGTGGTTATTGTGGGTTGTTCAGAGTGACATTCATTCATGTTGTTGTAGAATGGATGTTTCGGCGGTTGTAGTTCCTCACTTTCAATGATACCGAATTGCTAGCTGCAGACTAGTAATTAATGTCAAAGACTTGTTCTTATTCTGTCGGTATCGATAGTCTAAGAGTTTAACCACGTGGTATTGTTAAAAGATTCAGGAATGGTCTGCAACCTTTGTACTCCCGTGATTGAGAGAAACATGGTCTACTGAGAATTTCTCAAAGTTGGGTTTTATTCGGAATCTCATGGGCGGTCCTCTGATTTAAAATTATGTGAAAAGTAGTATTGTGGGAGAGGGGGGGGTGGTGTTTCACAAGCAAGCCTGTGACAGCTGATGTTAGTTCACGAGATAGCAGTCAGCCAACACAGACTGACATTGGGGACTGATCAATATAGCAACATACACAATCACACACACATGTAGATAGACAGGCACACACACACACACACACACACACACACACACACACACACACACACACACACACACACACACACACACACACACACACACACACACACACACACACACACACACACACACACACACACACAGACAGACAAACACACTTGCAGGCATTTAGACAGACAGACACAGGGGACTGATCAGCATAGCAACAAACACACACACACACACACACACACACACACACACACACACACACACACACACACACACACACACACTTGAAGGCATTTAGACAGACAGACACAGGGTACTGAGCCCAACGTAGCAGGAAAGCAGTACATAAAACGTGCTTCTATTGCAAACCAACCACACGCCCATCAACAGCTTGCTGTTCCGTTTAATTCCTCTAATAAATATCAAGGCTCAGTAAAACCATAAACAGCTACATTTAAAGTCTACGACCTGACACCCCTCTTCTAATGCGTCTCTGATCAGATACATTTCCTGACCTTCATTTACACCGCTGCGAGGTGAATTTCTATGCTTGTTGAAGAGGGTTATTAAGGGGGGGGGGGAGACATGTAAGTTGTTTTCCCATTAGATAAATAATAACACAGAGACATTGTGAGTAATTAATAGTGACCTTGCTAATTCAACCATCAGGCAAAGGGAAGACATTTCTGCCTGAATGGGATGTGTGGTTAGATAGATGTGTATACTCAACACAGGTTGACTTTTATTGCCGTGAATATTGTTCCGGAGGCAGAACTGAGCCATTTCCCCTTAGGTAGGCCAGCTGCAAAGTCAAAAATATCTATATTTTAGAGATTCAAGAAAACAAAAATGTACATTGAAGGTTGGGTTAGGCATTAGCTTTAGCAGTATGGTTAATTTTGGGTTAAGGTTGGGGTTAGGTTTAAATATTACATTTTATGAAGTTTGTGGATGAGCCAACTAGTGACCACTCTGAAACGCTGCCTCCAAAACAACATGCATGACAAAATATGCTAAACTGCATATTCAACCCTGCTGTTGACCAGGGCCCAGAGGGAATAGGCTGCACTGCTGTTGACCAGGGCCCAGAGGGAATAGGCTGCACTGCTGTTGACCAGGGCCCAGAGGGTATAGGGTGCACTGCTGTTGACCAGGGCCCAGAGATAATAGGCTGCACTACTGTTGACCAGGGCCCATAGGGAATAGGGTCCTATTGATAAACCACTGTCATGGTTAAATACCTAAATACAGATTAATAACATGGTTAAATACGTAAATACAGAATAATAACGGACTGTAGATCGTCTTAGGAGGTTCCGGATTGTAGATCGTCTTAGGAGGTTCCGGATTGTAGACCGTCTTAGGAGGTTCCGGACTGTAGACCGTCTTAGGAGGTTCCGGACTGTAGACCGTCTTAGGAGGTTCTGGATTGTAGACCGTCTTAGAAGGTTCTAGACTGTAGACCGTCTCAGGAGGTTCCGGACTGTAGACCGTCTCAGGAGGTTCCGGACTGTAGACCGTCTTAGGAGGTTCCGGATTGTAGACCGTCTTAGGAGGTTCCGGACTGTAGACCGTCTCAGGAGGTTCCGGACTGTAGAACGTCTCAGGAGGTTCCGGACTGTGGACCGTCTTAGGAGGTTCCGGACTGTAGACCGTCTCAGGAGGTTCCGGACTGTGGACCGTCTCAGGAGGTTCCGGACTGTAGACCGTCTTAGGAGGTTCCGGACTGTGGACCGTCTCAGGAGGTTCCGGACTGTAGACCGTCTCAGGAGGTTCCGGACTGTAGACCGTCTTAGGAGGTTCCGGACTGTGGACCGTCTCAGGAGGTTCCGGACTGTGGACCGTCTCAGGAGGTTCCGGACTGTAGACCGTCTCAGGAGGTTCCGGACTGTGGACCGTCTCAGGAGGTTCCGGACTGTAGACCGTCTCAGGAGGTTCCGGACTGTAGACCGTCTTAGGAGGTTCCGGACTGTGGACCGTCTTAGGAGGTTCCGGACTGTAGAACGTCTCAGGAGGTTCCGGACTGTGGACCGTCTGAGGAGGTTCCGGACTCTGGACCGTCTCAGGAGGTTCCGGACTGTGGACCGTCTCAGGAGGTTCCGGACTGTGGACCGTCTCAGGAGGATCCGGACTGTAGACCGTCTCAGGAGGTTCCGGACTGTAGACCGTCTTAGGAGGTTCCGGACTGTAGACCGTCTTAGGAGGTTCCGGACTGTAGACCGTCTTAGGAGGTTCCGGACTGTAGACCGTCTTAGGAGGTTCCGGACTGTAGACCGTCTTAGGAGGTTCCGGACTGTGGACCGTCTCAGGAGGTTCCGGACTGTGGACCGTCTCAGGAGGTTCCGGACTGTAGACCGTCTTAGGAGGTTCAGGACTGTAGACCGTCTTAGGAGGTTCTGGACTGTGGACCGTCTCAGGAGGTTCCGGACTGTAGACCGTCTCAGGAGGTTCCGGACTGTAGACCGTCTTAGGAGGTTCCGGACTGTGGACCGTCTTAGGAGGTTCCAGACTGTAGAACGTCTCAGGAGGTTCCGGACTGTGGACCGTCTTAGGAGGTTCCGGACTGTGGACCGTCTCAGGAGGTTCCGGACTGTGGACCGTCTCAGGAGGTTCCGGACTGTGGGCCATCTCAGGAGGTTCCGGACTGTGGACCGTCTCAGGAGGTTCCGGACTGTGGACCGTCTCAGGAGGTTCCAGACTGTGGACCGTCTCAGGAGGTTCCGGACTGTGGACCGTCTCAGGAGGTTCCGGACTGTAGACCGTCTCAGGAGGTTCCGGATTGTAGACCGTCTTAGGAGGTTCCGGACTGTAGAACGTCTCAGGAGGTTCCGGACTGTGGACCGTCTGAGGAGGTTCCGGACTCTGGACCGTCTCAGGAGGTTCCGGACTGTGGACCGTCTTAGGAGGTTCCGGACTGTAGAACGTCTCAGGAGGTTCCGGACTGTGGACCGTCTGAGGAGGTTCCGGACTCTGGACCGTCTCAGGAGGTTCCGGACTGTGGACCGTCTCAGGAGGTTCCGGACTGTGGACCGTCTCAGGAGGATCCGGACTGTAGACCGTCTCAGGAGGTTCCGGACTGTAGACCGTCTTAGGAGGTTCCGGACTGTAGACCGTCTTAGGAGGTTCCGGACTGTAGACCGTCTTAGGAGGTTCCGGACTGTAGACCGTCTTAGGAGGTTCCGGACTGTAGACCGTCTTAGGAGGTTCCGGACTGTGGACCGTCTCAGGAGGTTCCGGACTGTAGACCGTCTCAGGAGGTTCCGGACTGTAGACCGTCTTAGGAGGTTCCGGACTGTGGACCGTCTTAGGAGGTTCCAGACTGTAGAACGTCTCAGGAGGTTCCGGACTGTGGACCGTCTTAGGAGGTTCCGGACTGTGGACCGTCTCAGGAGGTTCCGGACTGTGGACCGTCTCAGGAGGTTCCGGACTGTGGGCCGTCTCAGGAGGTTCCGGACTGTGGACCGTCTCAGGAGGTTCCGGACTGTGGACCGTCTCAGGAGGTTCCGGACTGTGGACCGTCTCAGGAGGTTCCGGACTGTGGACCGTCTCAGGAGGTTCCGGACTGTAGACCGTCTTAGGAGGTTCCGGATTGTAGACCGTCTTAGGAGGTTCCGGACTGTAGACCGTCTTAGGAGGTTCCGGACTGTAGACCGTCTTAGGAGGTTCCGGACTGTAGACCGTCTTAGGAGGTTCCGGACTGTAGACCGTCTTAGGAGGTTCCGGACTATAGACCGTCTCAGGAGGTTCCGGACTGTGGACCGTCTTAGGAGGTTCCGGACTGTAGACCGTCTTAGGAGGTTCCGGACTGTAGACCGTCTTAGGAGGTTCCGGACTGTGGACCGTCTCAGGAGGTTCCGGACTGTGGACCGTCTTAGGAGGTTCCGGACTGTAGACCGTCTTAGGAGGTTCCGGACTGTGGACCGTCTCAGGAGGTCCGGACTGTGGACCGTCTTAGGAGGTTCCGGACTGTAGACCGTCTTAGGAGGTTCCGGACTGTAGACCGTCTCAGGAGGTTCCGGACTGTGGACCGTCTCAGGAGGTTCCGGACTGTGGACCGTCTTAGGAGGTTCCGGATTGTAGACCGTCTTAGGAGGTTCCGGACTGTAGACCGTCTTAGGAGGTTCCGGACTGTAGACCGTCTTAGGAGGTTCCGGATTGTAGACCGTCTCAGGAGGTTCCGGACTGTGGACCGTCTCAGGAGGTTCCGGACTGTGGACCGTCTCAGGAGGTCCGGACTGTGGACCGTCTTAGGAGGTTCCGGACTGTGGACCGTCTTAGGAGGTTCCGGACTGTAGACCGTCTTAGGAGGTTCCGGACTGTAGACCGTCTTAGGAGGTTCCGGACTGTGGACCGTCTCAGGAGGTTCCGGACTGTGGACCGTCTCAGGAGGTCCGGACTGTGGACCGTCTTAGGAGGTTCCGGACTGTGGACCGTCTTAGGAGGTTCCGGACTGTAGACCGTCTTAGGAGGTTCCGGACTGTAGACCGTCTCAGGAGGTTCCGGACTGTGGACCGTCTTAGGAGGTTCCGGACTGTGGACCGTCTCAGGAGGTTCCGGACTGTGGACCGTCTCAGGAGGTTCCGGACTGTGGACCGTCTTAGGAGGTTCCGGACTGTAGACCGTCTTAGGAGGTTCCGGACTGTAGACCGTCTCAGGAGGTTCCGGACTGTGGACCGTCTCAGGAGGTTCCAGACTGTAGACCGTCTTAGGAGGTTCCGGACTGTAGAACGTCTCAGGAGGTTCCGGACTGTAGACCGTCTTAGGAGGTTCCGGACTGTGGACCGTCTCAGGAGGTTCCGGACTGTAGACCGTCTTAGGAGGTTCCGGACTGTAGACCGTCTTAGGAGGTTCCGGACTGTGGACCGTCTCAGGAGGTTCCGGACTGTAGACCGTCTTAGGAGGTTCCGGACTGTAGAACGTCTCAGGAGGTCCGGACTGTGGACCGTCTTAGGAGGTTCCGGACTGTGAAACGTTGCCGGAAGCGCTGGACTGGGAACTGTCGCTGGAAGCTCTGGACTGGGGAGGCGCACTGGAGGCCTGATGCCTGGGACCGGTACAGGTGGCACCGGGCTGGTGACACGCACCTCAGGGCAAGTGCAAGAAGCAGCAACAGGATGGACCTGACTGGGGACATGCACTTGAGGGAGAGTGCGAGGAGTTGTCACAGGACGCACTGGATACCTGGTGTGTATAGCCGGCATCAATTGTTCCAGAACTTTAACACACTTCAGGACGAGTACAGAGAGCTGACTCTGGCTCAGGTGGCACCAAACTGACAACACTTTCCTTTTTTCCAAATCCGTGCATCCTCCACCAACTCAACAACTCTCCCATTTCTCTCTCCTCCAAATTCTCCTTCTTCTCCCAGACTGGCTCTGGTTCACTCCTCGGCTCCGCCGACTGCTCCATGTGTCCCCCCCCTCAAAAAATATTTGGGTTTCTGTGGCCTACCTCGCCGACCTCGTCGCTGTCCCTCCTTTGCTGCTTCCGCCTGCCTCCATGGCAGGCTCTTCTCTCCTGCTATTATGTCGTCCCAAGTCCAGGATGTTCTCTCCTTAATCTCCTCCACAGACCAGGATGCCATTATCTCCCGGGCACGCTGATTGGTCTGTTGTTGGTGGGATCTTCTGTCATGTTCGTCGTAATGATTGAACCAAGGCACAGCGTGCGTAGAGTTCCACATATTTGAATCAATCAAAACTCACCAAACAAAACAATAAAGCATGAACTAAATGTGAAGCTGCTGGTGTACACACTGGCAACTAACCGTAGACAAGATCCCACAAAGCACAATGAGGAAATTGATGCCTAAATATGATCCCCAATCAGAGACAAAGAAAACAGCTGTCTCTGATTGGGAACCGTACCAGGCCAACATCAACCATTAATCACCTAGATGACCCCCTAGTCACTATCATGCGCCAACCGACAGAGAATTAACAGCTCTCTATTGTCAGGGCGTGACAGCATTAGATGCACAATGGGCTGGTGATTGAGATAATCCCATGAAATTGTTATTTTAAATTGAATTCAAGATCAAATTTTAATCATTGGAAATTGATCCTGGCATGGACAGTATCTGCACTGTCATCACTCTGACAGTCTGAATCACCAGACAATGAAAGCCTCTGATTTGAGAATACATAACTGACTTGGTCCAAACCCAGGGCTGGCACACAGTACACAATACAACGCTGTGTTAGCCCACTGAGCTAAAGAGGAGTAAAAACAGGCCTGTAATATCCCTTAGACAAGGACGGTACTGAGTTGGAGGACATGAATCAGGTCTTCAGGTCTTTCATTTGATGAATCACTCCACATTGACCAGCTGATATCATTTTTGGGGTGTAACTAGAGATCTTTGCAAGCTTATTTAATATTTTTAATTTTTAAAATGTTTCTTGCTGCATAGTAAGTGATCATCCGTCTTTTATATGAAAACACAGGGTTGTATATGAGATGAACTCACTGAACGCTATGGAGGGTGCCTTCCTTAATAATTAGGAGTTGTTTTTTTCCCCCTATGTTGTGCTTTTCCCCATATACATTATAAATACTGTTCCTTTAAGTTGAATGTTAGAACCAACCAGACGTAATAAGCAGCTGTATCAGATGAATTTGACATAATAACTGTTCTATTGAACATACCATACTGCCAATGGAAGGATGGATGGATGAATAATAACTGTTCTATGGAACATACCATACCGCCAATGGAAGGATGGATGGATGAATGGATGAATGAATGAATAATAACTGTTCCATTGAACATACCATACTGCCAATGAAAGGATGGATGGATGGATGAATTAATGAATAATAGCTGTTCCATTGAAGAACCATACTGCCAATGAAAGGATGGATGGATGGATGAATGAATAATAGCTGTTCCATTGAAGAACCATACTGCCAATGGAAGGATAGATGGATGGATGAATGAATAATAGCTGTTCCATTGAAGAACCATACTGCCAATGAAAGGATGGATGGATGGATGAATGAATAATAGCTGTTCCATTGAAGAACCATACTGCCAATGAAAGGATGGATGGATGGATGGATGAATGAATAATAACTGTTCTATTGAACATACCATACTGCTTTTTTACTTTTCAATTGGAACTTGACTGGCTGACAAGAAACACGTTTGGATACAAGCAGGAAAAAACACAGCCACATTCTTGTCACTAACTGACCGTCTTAACAATGTAACAGGCACTTCACACGGCTCTCTCTAGATCTATCTGTGTAGCCTGGGTACCAGTCTGTTTGTGCTATCATTCCACGTGTTTGGCATGCAATGAGTGGCAAGGAGTGGAATGATGACACAAAGTGTTAGGCCCCAGATGTCCCCTGATACATTGGATACAAGCGTGTGTGACTTGACTAAAGTCCTTGGCTCCTATAAGGAGCATAGGCCATTGACTAAATGTCCTCCATCTCACTCAGTTCGGGGTACTTTTTCCCCCAGATCTGACCAGTTGAGGTCAAGCTGAAGCTGATCGCTCTATCAGCCATCTCTGCCTGGACGTCCCAAGTGCTTCCAAGTCGAACACCTACAATATAAGAAAATATCCCTGATGAATGTTGTTTTCTGATTATGCCTAATATTGGATACTGAACATGGCTTGGACTATTGCCACCTCTCAAACGGTCCAGTGCACTGCTTTTGATCATATCACTATGGGTCCTGGCCAAAAGTAGTGCACTATTTAGGGAATAGGGTGCCCTTTGAGGCACTAATTGCTACATTTACAGTATCTGCCTGAGGAGGGACTAACCATTTGAGTCCAATGCCAAGAAATGTTTACTAAAATAAAGATTAAATAAGTAATTACAAGTGGAATTGGCCTCATTTAATCTCCTAGTATATGATGCTCTTTACCCTCAAGCCCAATTCATCCAAACTTCATATCTTTGTCAAAGCTACTTCTATGGGATTTTTAAAATGGACTACAGCTAAATAATGGCCACAGAATGGACTACTGCAAAAGAATGACCACAGAATGGACTTCTGCTAAATAATGTCCACAGATAAACTGTTTGTCTCTGAATGTCCTATGACCAACTGCATCCGATCAGGTACACTGTTTGGAAATGTGATCAAGTTTCTTCCTTCTAAATTCGAAATGAATGAATGAAAGGATGGATGGATGGATGAATGAATGGATGGATGAATGGATGGATGGATGAATTAATAAATGGATTAATTAATGGATGAATGAATGAATGAATGGATGGATGGATGAATGGATAGATGGATGAATGGATGGATGAATGGATGGATAAATGAATGAATGGTTATTGGGTTTGTTTCAATACGTGTTTCCCTTTGGGTTTTCGGAGGTAGCCTATAAACCAAAACTGCTACTTCTGCTAACAACATGAACTACATTTTGTATTGAATTTGTATTTCATTTTATGTAAGTAAATATATATTTCTCCGTTACTCCTCTGTAGTGTGCCGTATGTACAGTAGTGTGTTGTCTGTCTGTGGATCATTTCATTCAACTTTTGACCTATAATCAGAGCTTTCATTAATCAGTGCTTTATCCTGCAGGAACAGGATCTGGCATCTCTTCATGAAAAATATTTGTACACTATTTGCAATGTAATTATTGTTAATTCGAGTTGCCTCCTCGTTAATTTACGATTCCCCCTAATAAAAGGTAGGCTAAACATAGCCCGCGCCTGATATTCTAAGAATGAATTTGTGTTGGGCGGGTTGGGGCTTATGGTTTGCGCAACATTGTCGTGTCATGACTTTACTTTCATTAATCTGATGATTATTATTTATCTAATCAACTAACCATGTTAAATTGCTACCTGAATAAATGAATCATGTACCAATTAACTCAATAGGAATTGAGCAGCACGAGAGTGGTTCTTTAAAGAGTTACCATCTCCCGAATTAAACTCTAAAGGTCTTAACATATCACATATCTTTAAATTGTTAATCAATTCTGGACCTGATGTCTCACTGTGCGAATTCCGCTTTGTCTGTGATCAAGAGGTGTCAAGACCCCTGTTTTTCAGAGACTCAGTTTCGGGTCCACAGAGCTCAACCAGGCAGTTAGTGATCCAATTAATACTTAAGCAAACTTTTAACCAGTTCCTGAATATTGTTTAAGTCGGTCAAAGGGAGAATAGTGCAATAGTAAATGTACCTATGATGATTCTCCATATGTGGTCTGTCTCATATGTCAGAGAGATTCATGTCTCCTTATGAGCTTTGCTCTCTTTATATACCTTGTTACGGGGGAAGTACCCAAAGTGCTGGACCACACTGCACAATGTTAGCTCTGTTAGACTGCACACTCATAGCTCTGTTATGCTACACACTCATAGCTATCTTATTCCCCCTCTAAGTTTAAGTCACAGAGTACTGACGCCAATAGCTCTGCTTCCGTGTTCTGATGAGTAGATTCCACTTGGTGATACCAGCTGGTTGTTTCCACTGTTGGGGGTTGTGTTTCAAGTCTCAGCTGAGTGAAGTCTATGATTGGTCTCTCCTCTGTTTCCCCCTGGTGTCCAGTATCAGTAGGTGTTGTCCATGGTTCCATGAGGACCCCTGGATGTCCTGTAGCAGAGTTGTCCTCCCATGTACAAGAAGTGTGCCGATCCTTTTCGGGTTTTTGCCACAATATCATCATTCTGGACACTTGTAACCTCATGCATCTGCAAAAACCTTACTTATGATTCAGTACTACACAAATTGGCTTAATTATTTATTTACTAGCTAACTAAATGGTAACACAGGATAAACATACACACTTAACCTCTAGTGACACCTCATCCCGTGAACGGGACCATTGTCATCATCTGACACTAATTCGCATAACGCAACGGACATAAATATTCCTAGAAAATGTTCCTATTCATGAAATTCACAAATTACATATATTGAGACACAGCTTAGCCTTTTGTTAATCATAAAATATGCTTTACAGCCAAAGCTAGACAAGCATTCGATATTCGATAATATATCCATCCGGACAATTCGTTTTTCAGTAGGACCGGTTGGAGTAATGGCTACCTCTGTATTTTACACGAGAATCTCTCTGGGAGCATCAGGTGACTACTTGTGCGATGTAGCCACTTACGGGTATTCTTCAACATAAATGCGTAAAACTGCGTCACAATGCTGTAGACACCTTCAGGAATACAGAGAAAGAGTAATCTGGTTGATAGCCCATTCACTGCTCAATAGGGACTCATTGGAACGCAGCGCTTTCAAAACAGAAGGCACTTCCGGATTGGATTTTTCTCAGGCTTTCGCCTGCAACATCAGTTCTGTTATACTCACAGACCATATTTTTACAGTTTTGGAAACTTTAGAGTGTTTTCTATCTTAAGCTGTCAATTCTACATTTTTTTTTTCAAAAATGAAAATACTGCCCCCGAATCACAACAGGTTTTAATACATTAGAAACAGATCCCTAGTGGACTGACACAATATGGTGGCTTGTTACAAAAGAGATGGGGGGTGCAGAGAGGGACAGAAACATAATACTTTGGTACATTTAGAAACGACTCTCACAGTAATCATATACTTGGCACAGGAAACGTCTCCCGTTTGGAGTAAAAAAAATTGTGAATGTATTTACATGTAAATGTCTTGGTTATTTATCTATTTCTGTCGGAACCTTCTTTGGAAAGATTGTTGGGCCTTTTTGCATCATGCTGGTAAGGATCTGATTGTCCAAAAGGGGTCCCCACCCGTCTTCTACTGTTGTTAGCCTCTCTGGGATATGTGTGGACGGTAGCGTCCCACCTGGCCAAAAGCCAGTGAAAATGCAGATTGCCAAATTCAAATAAATTACTGTAAAAATCCAACTTTCATTAAATCACACATGCAAGATACCAAATTAAAGCTACACTTGTTGTGAATCCAGCCAATATGTCAGATTTCAAAAAGGCTTTTCGGCAAAAGCAAACGATGCTATTATCTGAGGATAGCACCATAGTAAACAAAGAGAGATAAGCATATTTCAAACGTGCAGGCTCGACACAAAACGCAGAAATAAAAATATAATTCATGCCTTACCTTTGACAAGCTTCTTTTGTTGGCACTCCAATAAGTTCCATAAACATCACAAATGGTCCTTTTGTTCAATTAATTCCGTCAATATATATCCAAAATGTCAATTTATTTGGTGCATGTGATCCAGAAAAACACAGTTTCCAACCTGCGCAACCTGCGCAACGTGACTACAAAATATCTCAAAAGTTACCTGTAAACTTTGCCAAAACATTTCAAACTACTTTTGTTATACAACTTTAGGTATTTTTTACGTAAATAATCGATAAAATTGAAGACGGGATGATCTGTGTTCAATTCAGGAGGAAAACAAACTGTAGCATGTTTTCTGTCTAACAGTACACTTCAAGTTACCGTTGTTCTGGATGGCCGTACTTCTTCATTGCACAAATGAATAACCTCAACCAATTTCTAAAGACTGTTGACATCCAGTGGAAGCCGTAGGAACTGCAACAAAGTCTCTTAGATATCTGAATTCGCCTGCTATATAAGTTATGTTAAACTCACAGACATGATTCAAACAGTTTTAGAAACTTCAGAGTGTTTTCTATCCAGACCTACTAGTAATATGCATATATTATCTTCTGGGGATGAGTAGCAGGCAGTTGAATTTGGGCATGCTTTTCATCCAAAATTCCGAAATGCTGCCCCCTATCCTAGACAAGTTAATCTTTGCTGTCGTCCGGTACCCAGTGACTTTTTGTGCCTGAACAGAACTACAGAGTTGATTTCCCTTCCATTCGCTCCTGAAGCTGCCTTTTTTGAAGATAGGTTAGCCAGCCATGTCGATGGTTCCAATTGGGTGATGAGAGTAGCGTACTTCAGTGATTTGAAAAGAGTAGTAGAATGGTCCCACTTAAATTCACTTTTCTAGATACTTTAATTATGAAAGCTAATCAGCTGTACCAGTGATTGTCCGGGAGGTGACGTTATCGACTTCCTCGTGTTGAGATTCAGAGTTCAAACCACTTTAAATGTTAACTGCAACTCCACGTCTCTCTGGTCTGATAAGTTAATTCTTAACCCATTGTTTTATACAGTTTGTTCAAAAAGGGCGGATCGAGCGGCTGACACACTCTCTGACCTCACTCAAGAGGGTGGTGACTACTTACTTGTACAAAGTTATAGAAACAATTCCCGCTTATCGTTTCTAAGATCACATCACTTTCATAATTTTTCATATTTCATGCACAACGCATCAGATGGACACTTCACACATATAGTGGGTATACTTTCCAAGTTACAGTATGTGCTTTATAACATTTGTAATGATATCACAAAATAACAACCAAACAACATTAGAGGTGTTTGGGTTGCCTCTGACCATTCCACATACTATGTTAGAAATATGTTAGAAATATTGTTCCAGTAATTGCTTTAGAACGTGTTCAGTGGGGAAACGTCTGTGAAACAACATTTCTGTGTGAATTTGGAGAGGGAATGTTGAATGTTCTTGTCCTTGATTTACAACAGGGTGTGAGCTGTCAACCCCCCACCAGTTCCCTCCTCCCCCCTCTGCGGATGAAAGAGGGTCTGGTTGAAGTCATTTATTGCCAATCTGATCTGAACTATTTGGATCCTTCCAGGACAGTCAAGACAGTTGGCTATGTTTGAGACCAACACATTGCCTTTGCTGTGGTGAGAGAAAGAAGTGGGCCTGTATCTCTCACAGAACTAGAATGAGATTCACTTTCTATGATCTCTCTCTCCCTCTCTCTTCTCTGATAGACATGAGCCTGCAACTGTCATCTCCCCAGCGTTGCACTTTCCTTATAGAATTATAGACGCAGGAAGGTGGCTGGAAGTGCTGCAGCCCCGCTGATAAATTGAAATATATTTGCCAAAGTTATAGTTTACTGCTGTCTGTTCAGAATTAAATTAAATAATTCAGAATACTACAGCAGGAGTAGACCTATAATTTAGCCACAGAGGATCGATAGCTTTAAAAAAAAATAGCCTTGCTGTATAGCCCAATCACATGGCATGCCTACAGTCGGGAACGCGAAACAATCATGTCAGTGAGCAGCATGTCGACAAAACAGACCTTTTGCTATATTCCAAGTACAATAGCCCAATCACATGGCATGCCTACAGTTGGGAAAACGAAGTCAATCTGTCAGTGAACAGCATGCAGACAAAACAGGCCTTTTGCTCTATTCCAAGTACAATAGCCCAATCACATGGCATGCCTACAGTCGGGAACTTGAGGCCAATCTGTCAGTGAGCAGCATGCAGACAAAACAAGCATTGCGTAATATTCCAAATTCAATCGCGGGAAGACACAGGTTGCAAAAGGCTCCTGCTGAAAATAATATTTTATCAACTTCCAAATAGGCCGATTGAGCAAACACTTTTTTGCATTTTGTTTTTACTATTGTTTTTACAAAGATAGAGATATGTTTCTGGCACGAGAGTATCAGCAGTCGCAGGTGAGTGAGCTGCTCATCATTAGTCAGTGAAACTGGAAAGCTTTTTCAGGACAATAATTTCCTCCTCACATTGTGCAGTATGTTTGTGTCCCCACACCTAGGCCTCGGCTATTGATGGTTTCAAGACAAGGTCGTTTTTTTATGGATTCTAAATTTGTCAATTGTCAAGGTATCCTGTCATTTCGATCAATCATTTAAGCATTATTATTAAAGATTTTGCTCGAGTCTCAAGTCATGTAACATAGACAAATAATTGCACGGAATACTCTACTGCTCTATGCCACTAAAACAAACTCTATGATATTCATGCAATGGTATAAAGGTGATTTATTTTCTCATACGTTCTGGTACTTCAGAGCTCCCCAGGTCACCCCCTCCCAATGTAATAATTGAGCAGTGGGAAACATGACCCTTATTGTAGTCTGAAGACAGGACCCTTATTGTAGTCTGGAGACAGGACCCTTATTGTAGTCTGGAGACAGGACCCTTATTGTAGTCTGGAGACAGGACCCTTATTGTAGACAGTAGACAGGACCCTTATTGTAGTCTGGAGACAGGACCCTTATTGTAGTCAGGAGACAGGACCCTTATTGTAGTCTGGAGACAGGACCCTTATTGTAGTCTGGAGACAGGACCCTTATTGTAGTCTGGAGACAGGACCCTTATTGCAGTCTGGAGACAGGACCCGTATTGTAGTCTGGAGACAGGACCCTTATTGTAGTCTGGAGACAGGACCCTTATTGTAGTCTGGAGACAGGACCCTTATTGTAGTCTGGAGACAGGACCCTTATTGTATTCTGGAGACAGTACCCTTATTGCAGTCTGGAGACAGGACCCTTATTGTAGTCTGGAGACAGGACCCTTATTGTAGTCTGGAGACAGGACCCTTATTGTAGTCTGGAGACAGGACCCTTATTGTAGTCTGGAGACAGGACCCTTATTGCAGACAGGAGACAGGACCCTTATTACAGTCTGGAGACAGGACCCTTATTGTAGTCTGGAGACAGGACCCTTATTGTAGTCTGGAGACAGGACCCTTATTGCAGACAGGAGACAGGACCCTTATTACAGTCTGGAGACAGGACCCTTATTGTAGTCTGGAGACAGGACCCTTATTGTAGTCTGGAGACAGGACCCTTATTGTAGTCTGGAGACAGGACCCTTATTGTAGTCTGGAGACAGGACCCTTATTGTAGTCTGGAGACAGGACCCTTATTGTAGTCTGGAGACAGGACCCTTATTGTAGTCTGGAGACAGGACCCTTATTGTAGTCTGGAGACAGGACCCTTATTACAGTCTGGAGACAGGACCCTTATTGTAGTCTGGAGACAGGACCCTTATTGTAGTCTGGAGACAGGACCCTTATTGTAGTCTGGAGACAGGACCCTTATTGCAGTCTGGAGACAGGACCCTTATTGTAGTCTGGAGACAGGACCCTTATTGCAGTCTGCATACAATAAACACATATTGTTGTTTTCCTCAAACTGAATGTAAGGAATATCTGACGATGATGGAGAAATTATTTTTACCTAATGAAAACCTCTACATAAACCCATGTTAAACGATTGTAGCTACTGTATAAAATCAAATCAAATTTTATTTGTCACATACACATGGTTAGCAGATGTTAATGCGAGTGTAGCGAAATGCTTGTGCTTCTAGTTCCGACAATGGAGTAATAACCAACAATTAATCTAACTAACAATTCCTAAACTACTGTCTTATACACAGTGTAAGGGGATAAAGAATATGTACATAAGGAAATATGAATGAGTGATGGTACAGAGCAGCATAGGCAAGATACAGTAGATGGTATCGAGTACAGTATATACATATGAGATGAGTATGTAAACAAAGTGGCATAGTTAACCTGTTGAAACTCCCCATCCCGGATCCGGGATCGTGACTAAAGCCTCAGGCTCATTAGCATAACGCAACGTTAACGATTTCTGAAAATCGCAAATAAAATGAAAATAATGCACCTGCTCTCAAGCTTAGCCTTTTCTTAACAACACTGTCATCTCAGATTTTCAAAATATGCTTTTGAACCATAGCAATTGACTAATTTGTGTAAGAGTATGCTAAGCTAGCTTAGCATTTTGAGTAGCATTTAGCACGCAACATTTTCACAAAAACCAGATAACCAAATAAATAAAATAATTTACCTTTGAAGAGCTTCGGATGTTTTCAATGAGGAGACTCTCAGTTACATACCAAATGCGCAGTTTTTCCTGAAAGCGTCTGTGTGTAGGAGAAATCGTTCCGTTTTGTACATCATATTTGGCTACCGAAACGAACCGAAAATTCAGTCACCTACAACGTCAAACTTTTTCCGAATTAACTCCATAATATCGACCGAAACATGGCAAACGTTGTTTGGAATCAATCCTCAAGGTGTTTTTTCACATATCTCTTCATTGATATATCGTTCGTGGAAGCCTGCATTCTCCTCTGAATTCTGTGGAAAAATGCTTGCAGCTGACTTTTGCGCACCAATTTCGGCGCAGGACACCGGGCGGACACCTGGTAAATGTGGTCTCTTATGGTCAATCTTCCAATGATATGCCTACAAATACGTCACAATGCTGCAGACACCTCGGGGAAACGACAGAAAGGGCAGACTTACTCCTCTCGCATTCACAGCCATATAAGGAGACAATGGAAAACAGAGCCTCAAAAATCCTGCTCATTTCCTGGATGCCGTCTCATCTTGGTTTTGCCTGAAGCTCACGTTCCAGGGCACACACAGAAAATATCTTTGCAGTTCTGGACACGTCAGAGTGTTTTCTTTCGAAAGCTATCAATTATATGCATAGTCGAGCATCTTTTTGTGACAAAATATCTTCTTTAAAACGGGAACGTTTTTCATCCAAAAATGAAATTGCGCCCCTAGAGTTTCAACAGGTTAAAGTGGCTAGTGATACATGTATTACATAAGGATGCAGTCGATGATATAGAGTACAGTATATACGTATGCATATGAGATGAATAGTATAGGGTAAGTAACATTATATAAGGTAGCATTGTTTAAAGTGGCTAGTGATATATTTACATCATTTCCCATCAATTCCCATTATTAAAAAAGTGGCTGGAGTTGAGTCAGTGTCAGTGTGTTGGCAGCAGCCACTCAATGTTAGTGGTGGCTGTTTAACAGTCTGATGGCCTTGAGATAGAAGCTGTTTTTCAGTCTCTCGGTCCCAGCTTTGATGCACCTGTACTGACCTCGCCTTCTGGATGATAGCGGGGTGAACAGGCAATGGCTCGGGTGGTTGATGTCCTTGATGATCTTTATGGCCTTCCTGTAACATCGGGTGGTGTAGGTGTCCTGGAGGGCAGGTAGTTTGCCCCTAGTGATGCGTTGTGCAGACCTCACTACCCTCTGGAGAGCCTTACGGTTGAGGGCGGAGCAGTTGCCGTACCAGGCGGTGATACAGCCCGCCAGGATGCTCTCGATTGTGCATCTGTAGAAGTTTGTGAGTGCTTTTGGTGACAAACCGAATTTCTTCAGCCTCCTGAGGTTGATGAGGCGCTGCTGCGCCTTCTTCACGATGCTGTCTGTGTGAGTGGACCAATTCAGTTTGTCTGTGATGTGTATGCCGAGGAACTTAAAACTTGCTACTCTCTCCACTACTGTTCCATCGATGTGGATAGGGGGGTGTTCCCTCTGCTGTTTCCTGAAGTCCACAATCATCTCCTTAGTTTTGTTGACGTTGAGTGTGAGGTTATTTTCCTGACACCACACTCCGAGGGCCCTCACCTCCTCCCTGTAGGCCGTCTCGTTGTTGTTGGTAATCAAGCCTACCACTGTTGTGTAGTCCGCAACAGTGGTATAGTTTAGATTGTGGCTAACATATTGAGCATTAAACTTGAATTCCTCCTAGGGAAATTGTGACACTCCAAGCTGCTTATGTCTGTGTTTTGCAGGTACTGTTTAATGAAGCTGCCAGTTGAGGACTTGTGAGGCGTCTGTTTCTCAAACTAGACACTGTAATGTACTTGTCTTCTTGCTCAGTTGTGCACCGGGGCCTCCCACTCCTCTTTCTATTCTGGTTCGAGACAATTTGCGCTGTTCTGTGAAGGGAGTAGTACACAGCGTTGTACCAGATCTTCAGTTTCTTGGCAGTTTCTCACATGGAATAGCCTTCATATCTCAGAACAATAATAGACTGAAGTAGGAAGCACCAGTGACTCGGTCTATATAAAAATGGTCAGATGAAGCAGATGCTAAACTACAGGACTGCTTTGCTATCACAGACAGGAACATATTCTGGGATTCTTCCAATGGCATTGAGGAATACACCACATCAGTCACTGGCTTTATCAATAAGTGCATTGAGGACGTCGTCCCCACAGTGACTCTACGTACATACCGCAAACAGAAGCCATGGATTACAGGCAGCATTCGCACTGAGCTAAAGGGTAGAGCTGCCGCTTTCAAGGAGTGGGAGCCGGAAGCTTACAAGAAATCCCACTATGCCCTGCGACGAACCATGAAACAGGCAAAGCATCAATACAGAACTAAGATCGAATTGTACTACACCGGCTCCGACGCTCGTCGGATGTTGCAGGGCTGGCAAACTATTACAGACTACAAAGGGAAGCACAGCCGTGAGCTGCCCAGTGACACGAGCCTACCAGACAAGCTAAATCCCATCTATGGTCGCTTCGAGGCAAGCAACACTGAGGCATGCATGAGAGCATTAGCTGTTCCCGGATGACTGTGTGATCACCCTCTCCATAGCCGACGTGAGTAAAACCTTTAAACAGGCCAACATTTTTCAAGGCCGCGGGGCCAGACGGATTACCGGGACATGTGCTCCGGGCATGTGCTGACCAACTGGCAGGTGTCTTCACTGACATTTTCAACATGTCCCTGATTGAGTCTGTAATACCAACATGCTTCAAGCAGACCACCATAGTCCCTGTGCCCAAGAACACAAAGGCAACCTGGTTAAATGACTACAGACCCGTTGCACTCACTTCCGTAGCCATGAAGCACTTTGAAAGGCTGGTAATGGCTCACATTAACATCATTATCCCAGAAACTCTAGACACATTCCAATTTGCATACCGCTCAAACAGATCCACAAATGATGCAATCTCTATTGCACTCCACACTGCCCTTTCCCACCTGGACAAAAGGAACACCTATGTGAGAATGCTGTTCATTGACTACAGCTCAGCGTTCAACACTGTAGTACCCTCAAAGCTCATCAGGGCTAAGGATCCCTCTGCAACTGGATCCTGGACTTCTTGACAGACCGCCCCCAGGTGGTAAGGGTAGGTAGCAACACATCTACCACGCTAATCCTCAACACTTGAGCTCCCCAGGGGTGCGTGCTCAGTCCTCTCCTGTACTCCCTATTCACCTACGACTGCATGGCCAGGCACGACTCCAACACCATCCTTAAGTTTGCTGACGACACAGCAGTGGTAGGCCTGATCACCGGCAACAACGAAACAGCCTATAAGGAGGAGGTCAGAGACCTGGCCGGGTGGTGCCAGAATAACAACCTATCCCTCAACGTAACCAAGACCAAGGAGATGATTGTGGACTACAGAAAAAGGAGCACCGAGCACGTCCCCATTCTCATCGACGGGGCTGTAGTGGAGCAGGTTGAGAGCTCCAAATTCCTTGGTGTCCACATCAACAAGAGAAATAGGCAAAAGAACATTTTGATTTAGAGCAATAAAGAAATGGAATAAATTAACTGAGCAAACTAGAAACCTTTCAATATATACATTTTAACATTATTTTAAAACAATTGAAATATAGTATATAGAAATGTTGTGGGTCTGTAGTCGATGAAGAATTAATATTTTTTAGGTTGAGTATTTATTGGGTCATTATGCTAGTATATTATGTATGTTTTTTAATAGTGTGTTATATGTGAAAGTGTGTTTGTATTATAAATTGTATTTTAATGTTTAAGGACTCTAGGAAGATTAGTCCAAATGGGGACTAAAAGAGATCAGAATAAAATCCAATCAAATCAACAACAAACTAGATTGGTCCAAACACACTAAGACAGTCGTGAAGAGGGCACGACAAAGCCTATTCCCCCTTAGGGAACTAAAAAGATTTGGCATGGGTCCTGAGATCCTCAAAAGGTTCTACAGCTGCTACATTGAGAGTATCCTGACCGGTTGCATCACTGCCTGGTACAGTAATTGCTCGTCCTCCGACCGCAAGGCACTACAGAGGGTAGTGCGTACGGCCCAGTACATCACTGGGGCTAAGCTGCCTGCCATCCAGGACCTCTACACCAGGCAGTGTCAGAGGAAGGCCCTAAAAATTGTCAAAGACCCCAACCACCCCAGTCATAGACTGTTCTCTCTACTACCGCATG
Organism: Oncorhynchus masou masou; assembly: GCF_036934945.1. Taxonomy (NCBI): domain Eukaryota; kingdom Metazoa; phylum Chordata; class Actinopteri; order Salmoniformes; family Salmonidae; genus Oncorhynchus; species Oncorhynchus masou. Next base: position 9,038,359 of record NC_088217.1, read on the forward strand.
GCAAGCAGTACCGGAGTGCCAAGTCTAGGACAAAAAGGCTTCTCAACAGTTTTTACCCTCAAGCCATAAGACTCCTGAACAGGTAATCAAATGGCTACTCTCTGCATTGTGTTCCTCCCACAACCCCTCTTTTACACTGCTGCTCCTCTCTGTTTATCTTAAATGCATAATCACTTTAACAACACATTCATGTACTTACTACCTGAAATTGGCCCGACCAACCAGTGCTCCCGCACATTGGCTAACCTGGGCTTTCTGCATTGTGTCCCACCACCCGCCAACTCCTCTTTTTACGCTTCTGCTACTCTCTGTTCATCATATATTCATAGTCACTTTAACGATACCTACATGTACATACTACCTCAATAAGCCTGACTAACAGGTGTCTGTATGTAGCCTTGCTACTCTTTTTTCAAATGACTTTTTACTGTTGTTTTATTTCTTTACTTACCTACACACACACACACACACACACCTTTTTTTTCGCGCCATTGTTTAGAGCCTGTAAGTTAGCATTGCATTGTAAGGTTTACACCTGTTGTATTCGGCGCACATGACAAATACACTTTGATTTGATTAGATTTGACTGACGCGTTTCAGAAAGGTCTTTGTTTCTGGCCATTTTGAGCCTGTAATCAAACCCCACAAATGCTGAAGCTCCAGATACTAAACTCGTCTAAAGAAGGCGAGGTTTACTGCTTATTTAATCAGAACAACAGTTTTCAGCTGTGCTAACATAATTGCAAAAGGGTTTTCTAATGATCAATTAGCCTTTTAAAATAATAAACTTGGATTAGATAACACAACGTGCCATTGGAACAGAGGAGTGATGGTTGCTGATAATGGGCCTCTGTTTGCCTATGTAGATATTCCATAAAAATATCTGCCGTTTCCAACTACAAAATTAATTTACAACATTAACAATGTCTACACTGTATTTCTGGTCAATTTGATGTTATTTTAATGGCCAAAAATTGTGCTTTTGCTTAAAAAATAGACATTTCAAAGTGACCCCAAACTTTTGAACAGTAATGTTCAAGTTGACACACATTACACAAAAAAAGGTGCCATCTAACCTAAAAGGGTTCTTCAGCTGTTCCCATAGGAGAACCCTTCAAAGAACCCTTATTGGTTCCAAGTATAATCCTTTTGGGTTCCACGTAGAACCCTTTCCACAGGTTCTACATGGAACCTCAAAATGGTTCTTCATTGAAGCAAATGGGGTTCTACTTTGAACCAAAATATGTTCTCCTACAGGGACAGCCAAAGAACTGTTTTGGAACTTTTTTTGTAAGAGTAAATGGTAAATATATTTTCAATACATTTGGGCCCATAATACAAATGTACAATTTTGACAGAATGCTATTGGTAAAGGATTAAAAACATCCTAGTGTTATCGTTCTCTAAATAAACAGAGACTTTGGTAAAGGATTAAAAACATCCTAGTGTTATCTTTCTGTAAATAAACAGAGTCTGTACACATTGTTTCCCATTGGAGAGGCAAAGTAGGAAGTGAACTGAAGTGAACTAAACTACAAACACACACACACACACAAACGCTCGCACACACACACATTTAACTGCAATGTAAGAAAGATGACACATTAATTTCCCTGGTGCCTCCCCCTCCACTCTCTCACCCCTGCTATGGGATTACTTTGTAGAAGACAGAGGCATCACAGAAAAACACAGCTCTCTTTAATGGAGTCTCCGGTCTAAATGTCACTGACTCCCACTATGGAGACCATGGTGCTACTGGAGACAGTAATATGAAGACAAATGCTGTGTCACGAAGAAGTGTGGGCGACTCCTTCACCGGAAGCCAATGGGGCTCTTCCTCATGTATCGTAGGTGATTCAGAATCATGCCTTCACAATGAAGCCCAAAGGTCAATGAGAGAGAGAGAGAGAGAGAGAGATAGAGACCCACAGACAAGGTCACTCTTTCCTATTCGAGTACCTGAGGATGCCTGGAATCATTCAGATCTCTCTCCGTCGCTATAGCAACTACCATCCAGCTTCCCTGTATCGTCTTGATGGAAAACTGCTTTGCAAGACCCTCACACAGTCTCCGGTGTGTTGAAAAGAACACAAACCACTTCATTACTATAGGACCGTTCTATTGGAGATACACATTATTCACCCGATTTATCTGCCTCCCATATTTATACATGCAGATACAACAGGAAATAGACAGTCAGCACGGGAAAATAATCAATCACGTGAAATGTGTGCACTTAGATTTTATTGTCCCCCCGTATTTCACCTGATTCAAGTGCTTTGGAAAATTCCAACAATGGACTCTTGTTCTGTGGTTTTTATTTTGAAAGACAGAGCACTGCATTGGTTGAGGAGAATGGAACGTTCCTTTGCTTTCTGAGATAGTGGCATAGAGGTAGAGGATGAAGTGTATAGCGACAGAAAGAGAGAGAGAGAGAGGGAGAGAGAGGGAGAGAGAGAGAGAAAGAGAGAGAGAGAGAGAGAGAGAGAGAGAGAGAGAGAGAGAGAGAGAGAGAAAGAAACCAAGAGAGAAACCAAGAGAGAACCGAGAGAGAGAGACAGAGAGAAAAACAGAGAGAATCAAAAGGAAACCGAAAGAGAGAGAACCGAGACAGAGGGAGAGAGAGTAACCGAGAGAGAGATATACCCAGCCAAACCACTTTAAATTACAGTAGTGTCTAAATATTGTTTTTATTTAACCTTACTTTAACTAGGCATGTCAGTTAAGAACACATTCTTATTTACAATGACGGCCTACCAGGGAACTGCTTTGTTCAGGGGCAAAACGACAGATTTTTAGCCTGTCAGCTTGTGGATTGGCCCAACGCTCTAACCACTAGGCTACCTGCCGCGCCAAAAAATAACAACAAATCTTGAGACTTTGCTTTTTTGAAAACGTGTCTTAAGAGGTCTTGTGTCTCAAGACACTCCAAGCAATCTTGAAAACATGCAATGCAATGAGACGTCTCAAGACACTACCCTCTAATTGCCCATTGCACCCTGGGAATCTAATTGCCCATTGCACCCTGGGAATCTAAATGCCCATTGCACCCTGGGAATCTAATTGACCATTGCACCCTGGGAATCTAATTGCCCATTGCACACTGGGAACCTAATTGCCGATTGCACCCTGGGAATCTAATTGCCCATTACACCCTGGGAATCTATACACATACATATACAGTGCCTTGCGAAAGTATTCGGCCCCCTTGAACTTTGCGACCTTTTGCCACATTTCAGGCTTCAAACATAAAGATATAAAACTGTATTTTTTTGTGAAGAATCAACAACAAGTGGGACACAATCATGAAGTGGAACGACATTTTTTAGATATTTCAAACTTTTTTAACAAAACAAAAATTGAAAAACTGGGCGTGCAAAATTATTCAGCCCCTTTACTTTCAGTGCAGCAAACTCTCTCCAGGAGTTCAGTGAGGATCTCTGAATGATCCAATGTTGACCTAAATGACTAATGATGATAAATACTTTCCACCTGTGTGTAATCAAGTCTCCGTATAAATGCACCTGCACTGTGATAGTCTCAGAGGTCCATTAAAAGCGCAGAGAGCATCATGAAGAACAAGGAACACACCAGGCAGGTCCGAGATACTGTTGTGAAGAAGTTTAAAGCCGGATTTGGATACAAAATATTTCCCAAGTTTTTAACATCCCAAGGAGCACTGTGCAAGCGATAATATTGAAATGGAAGGAGTATCAGACCACTGCAAATCTACCAAGACCTGGCCATCCCTCTAAACTTTCAGCTCATACAAGGAGAAGACTGATCAGAGATGCAGCCAAGAGGCCCATGATCACTCTGGATGAAATGCAGAGATCTACAGCTGAGGTGGGAGACTCTGTCCATAGGACAACAATCAGTTGTATATTGCACAAATCTGGCCTTTATGGAAGAGTGGCAAGAAGAAAGCCATTTCTTAAAGATATCCATAAAAAGTGTTGTTTAAAGTTTGCCACAAGCCACCTGGGAGACACACCAAACATGTGGAAGAAGGTGCTCTGGTCAGATGAAACCAAAATTGAACTTTTTGGCAACAATGCAAAACGTTATGTTTGGCGTAAAAGCAACACAGCTCATCACCCTGACCACACCATCCCCACTGTCAAACATGGTGGTGGCAGCATCATGGTTTGGGCCTGCTTTTCTTCAGCAGGGACAGGGAAGATGGTTCAAATTGATGGGAAGATGGATGGAGCCATATACAGGACCATTCTGGAAGAAAACCTGATGGAGTCTGCAAAAGACCTGAGACTGGGACGGAGATTTGTCTTCCAACAAGACAATGATCCAAAACATAAAGCAAAATCTACAATGGAATGGTTCAAAAATAAACATATCCAGGTGTTATAATGGCCAAGTCAAAGTCCAGACCTGAATCCAATCGAGAATCTGTGGAAAGAACTGAAAACTGCTGTTCACAAATGCTCTCCATCCAACCTCACTGAGCTCGAGCTGTTTTGCAAGGAGGAATGGGAAAAAATGTCAGTCTCTCGATGAGCAAAACTGATAGAGACATACCCCAAGCGACTTACAGCTGTAATCGCAGCAAAAGGTGGCGCTACAAAGTATTAACTTAAGGGGGCTGAATAATTTTGCACGCCCAATTTTTCAGTTTTTGTTTGTTAAAAAAGTTTGAAATATCCAATAAATGTCGTTCCACTTCATGATTGTGTCCCACTTGTTGTTGATTCTTCACAAAAATTACAGTTTTATATCTTTATGTTTGAAGCCTGAAATGTGGCAAAAGGTCGCAAGGTTCAAGGGGGCCGAATACTTTCGCAAGGCACTGTATACAGGGGGTATAGGTACAGAGTCAATGTGGAGGCTATATACAGGGGGTATCGGTACAGAGTCAATGTGGAGGCTATATACAGGGGGTACCGGTACAGAGTCAATGTGGAGGCTATATAAAGGGGGTATAGGTACAGAGTCAATGTGGAGGCTATATACAGGGTGTTACTGTACAGAGTCAATGTGGAGGCTGTATACAGGGGGTACAGGTACACAGTCAATGTGGAGGGTATATACAGGGTGTTATGGTACAGAGTCAATGTGGAGGCTATATACAGGGGGTACCCGTACAGAGTCAATGTGGAGGCTATATACAGGGGGTACCCGTACAGAGTCAATGTGTGGGGGCACCGGTTAGTTGAGGTAATTGAAGTGATATATACATGTAGGTAGATTTATTAAAGTGACTTATGCATAGTTAATAACAGAGAGTAGCTGCAGTGTGAAAGAGGGGTCTTGGTAGCACTTTGATTAGATGTTCAATAGACTTAAGGCTTGGGGGTAGAAGTTGTTTAGAAGCCTCTTGGTCCTAGACTTGACACTCCGGTCCCACTTGCTGTGGGGTAGCAGAGAGAACAGCCTATGACTAGGCTGGCAGGAGTCTTTGACAATTTTTAGAGCCTTCCTCTGACACCGCATTGAATAGAGGTTCTGGATGGCAGCAAAATTGGCCCCGGTGATGTACTGGGCCATACGCACTACCCTCTGTAGTGCCTTGTGTTCAGAGGCCGAGCAGTTGCCATACCAGGCAGTGATGCAACCCGTCAGAATGCTACCAATAGTGCAGCTGTAAAACCTTTTGAGGATTTTTTTTTGTCTCCAGAGAGGTAATGAGTTTTTTCGTGCCCTCTTCATGACTGTCATGGTCTGTTTGGACCATGTAAGTTTGTTGATGAGGTGGACGTCAAGGAACTTGAAGGACCTGCACCACTACTGCCCGTCGTTGAGAATGGGGGCGTGCTCTGCCCTCCTTTTCTTGTAGTCCACAATCATCTCTTTTGTCTTGATCACGTTGAGGGAGAGAATGGTGTACTTGCACCTCCTTGAGTAGGTGACCTCCCCATAGGCGTTATTGTAATTCATCAGGCCTACCACTGTCGTGTCATCAGCAAACTTAATGATGGTGTTGATGTCATGCCTGGCTGTGCAGTCATGATTGAACAGGGAGTACAGGAGGGGACTGAACACGCACCCCTGAGGGCCCCAGTGTTGAGGATCAGCGTGGCGGATGTATTGTTACCTACCCTTACCACCTGGGGGTGGCCCGTCAGGAAGTCCAGGATCCAGTTGCAGTTGGAGGTGTTTAGTCCTTGGGTCCTTAGCTTAGTGATGAGCTTTAATGGCACTATGGTGTTGAACGCTGAGCTGTTGTCAATGAACAGCATTCTCACATAGGTGTTCCTTTTGTCCAGGTGGGAAAGGGCAGTGAGGAGTGCAATAGAGCTTGCATCATCTGTGGATCTAAGGGGGTGGTATGCAAATTGGAGTCAGTCTAGGGCTTCTGGGATAATGGTGTTGATGACCAGCCTTTCAAAGCACTTCATGGCTACAGACGTGAGTGCTACGGGTTGGTAGTTATTTAGGCAGGTTACCTTAGTGTTCTTGGGCACAGGGCCTATGGTTGTCTGCCTGAAACATGTTGGTATTACAGACTCAGACAGGGAGAGGTTGAAAGTGTCAGTGAAGACATTTGCCAGTTGTTCAGTGCTCGGAGTACACATCCTGACAATCCATCTGGCCCTGCGGCCTTGTGAATGTTGAACTGTTTAAAGGTTTTACTCACATCGGCTGTGGAGAGCATGATCACACAGTCGTCCGGCACAGCTGAATGTCTCATACATGTTTCAGTGTTACTTGCACCCGAAGCGAGCATAGAACTGATTTAGCCTGTCTGGTAGGCTCATGTCACTGGGAAACTCTCGGCTGGGCTTCCCTTTGTAGTCTGTAATAGTTTGCAAGCCCTGCCACATCCGACGAGCGTCGGCGCTGGTGTAGTACAATTCGATCTTAGTCCTGTATCGATGCTCTGCCTGTTTGATGGTTCGTTGCGGTATTTCTTATAAGCTTTTGGGTTAGAGTCCCACTCCCTGAAAGCGGCAACTCTACTCTTTAGCTCTATGCGGATGTTGTCTGTAATCCATGGCTTCTGGTTTGGATATGTACGTACAGTCACTGTGCGGATGATGTCATCGATGCACTTATTGATGAAGCCAATGACTGATGTTGTGTACTCCTCAATGCCATCGGAGGAATCCCGGAACATATTCCAGTCTGTGTTAGCAAACAGTCTTGTAGCTTAGCATCTGCTTCATCTGACCACTGTTTTATTGACAGAGTCACTGGTGCTTCGTTCTTTAATTTTTGCTTGTAAACAGGAATCAGGATATAATTATGGTCAGGTTTGTCAAATGGGGGGTGAGGCAGAGCTTTGTACGCATCTCTGTGTGTGAAGTATAGCTGGAACTCAGTTTTTTCCCTTTGGTTACACATTTAACATGCTGATGGAAATGAGGTAAAACTGAGTTTAAGTTTCCCTGTATTAAAGTCTCCGTTCACTAGGAGTGATGCCTATTGATGAGCGTTTTCCTGTTTACTTATGGCGGTATACAGCTCAATGAGTGCGGTCTGAGTGCCAGCATCGGTCTGTGGTGGTATGTAGACAGCTACAAAAAATACACATGAAAACAAGGTAGATAGTATGGTCTACAGCTTATCATGATATACTCTACCTCAGACGATCAAAACCTCAAGACTTCCTTAGATATCGTGCACCAGCTGTTGTTCACAAATAAACGTAGACCGCCACCCAAAGGTGTCTGCTCTGTTCTGCCGATGTATAGCCTATCTACAGAGGCTGTGTGTGTGTATTCTTACATGATGAGGCAGCACTTGGCTCCTGTCCCTGATGGCAAGGAGGAATCTGTCCCTGATGGCAAGGAGGACTCTGTCCCTGATGCAGAGGAGGACTCTGTCCCTGATGGAGAGGAGGACTCTCTCCCTGATGGCGAGGAGGACTCTGTCCCTGATGGCGAGGAGAGGTGCAGGACTCTGTCCCAGCGGACCCTTTGTAAACATCATGTCATAACTTTGAAAGCTATAGACAGACTGCTATAGACTTTCTCGTAAAACATGCCAGAAGTCATTTATTTACTGACCTCTCACTACCTACTTGACCCTGTTCTCTCCCAAACCTGCTCATAGCAGGCACCACCAGCCCCAGAGGTGCTGCTGCAGTGTTTGGCTCAATGACAGACCTCGCTGGAATGTTAAATGTTACAAAGAATTATTAACAAATGTATGATATTTGGATGCAAAATACTGTAATTGTCATAAACGGTGGTAATGCTACATATGTCACAAATTTGACAAATTATAAGTACACCTTCATTTTCTTTGTCAGAAATGTTACCATAACGTCTTGGTCTTTCCATTTTGTAAACTGATTATTTTGACAGTTAATAACATTGCGGTTTATCCGTGGTGTTTTGCTGAAAGGAAAGTACATCCATTGTGGGTCAGATTGACTTTAATAACACAAGACAGCCAAATAATCACCAAAAACAGTCTTCTCAGACCATTCAGAAAGAAGAAAAATAAAAGAACATTTGATTTGCTACGAGCAATCCCGTATCCGGGATCGTAATTATAGCCTCAAGCTCATTAGCATAACGCAACGTTAACTATTCATGAAAATCGCAAATGAAATGACATAAATATATTGGCTCTTAAGCTTAGCCTTTTGTTAACAACACTGTCATCTCAGATTTTCAAAATATGCTTTTCAATCATAGCTAAACAAGCATTTGTGTAAGAGTATTGATAGCTAGCATAGCATTAAGCCTAGCATTCAGCAGGCAACATTTTCACAAAAACAAGAAAAGCATTCAAATAAAATAATTTACATTTGAAGAACTTCAGATGTTTTCAATGAGGAGACTCTCAGTTAGATAGCAAATGTTCAGTTTTTCCAAAAAGATTATTTGTGTAGGACAAATCGCTCCGTTTTGTTCATCACGTTTGGCTAAGAAAAAAAAATGAAAATTCAGTCATTATAACACCAAACTTTTTTCCAAATTAACTCCATAATATCGACAGAAACATGGCAAACGTTGTTTAGAATCGATCCTCAAGGTGTTTTTCACATATCTATGTGATGATATATCATTCGGGGTGCCAGGGTAGCCTAGTGGTTAGAGTGTTGGACTAGTAACCGAAAGGTTGCAAGTTCAAATCCCCGAGCTGACAAGGTACAAATCTGTCGTTCTGCCCCTGAACAGGCTGTTAACCCACTGTTCCTAGGCCGTCATTGAAAATAAGAATTTGTTCTTAAATGACTTGCCTGGTAAAATAAATAAAAAAAATTTGTGGAAGTTTGGTTTCTCCTCTAAACCACATGGAAAAATGCATGCAGCTGGAGATTACGCAATAATTTCGACGGGGGACAACAAGCGGACACCTGGTAAATGTTATCTCTTATGGTCAATCTTCCAATGATATGCCTACAAATACGTCACAATGCTGCAGACACCTTGGGGAAACGACAGAAAGTGTAGGCTCATTCCTTGCGCATCCACAGCCATATAAGGAGACATTGGAGCAAAGCGCATTCAAAATCTGGGGCATTTCCTGTTTGAAATTTCATCTTGGTTTCGCCTGTAGCATCAGTTCTGTGGCACTCACAGATAATATCTTTGCAGATTTGGAAACGTCAGAGTGTTTTCTTTCCAAAGCTGTCAATAATATGCATAGTCGAGCATCTTTTCATGACAAAATATCTTGTTTAAAACGGGAACGTTTTTCATCCAAACATTTTAATAACGCCCCCTAATGCATAACTGGTTTTAAACATATTTCCTTTCTCACAAACAAGCATTTTATGTTTCCCAAAGTAGACATTTTCTTGGTATTTCCCAGTAATAGTAACACCTGACCAAATTGTTTAAAATTATCCCTTCAATTTTCTCTCCACATGTGGAACCCTATGCACTTGTGTGCTTCCTGCAGATGTATTTATTACATTCTACACAAGTGGTGCGGGTTTTACTGTCTTGTCGAGGGGGAGGCATCTTTACAAGTGGTGCTGGTTTTACTGTCTTGTCGAGGGGAAGGCATCTTTACAAGTTGTGCTGGTTTTACTGTCTTGTCGAGGGGGAGGCATCTTTACAAGTTGTGCTGGTTTTACTGTCTTGTCGAGGGGGAGGCATCTTTACAAGTTGTGCTGGTTTTACTGTCTTGTCGAGGGGGGAGGCATCTTTACAAGTTGTGCTGGTTTTACTGTCTTGTCGAGGGAGAGGCATCTTTACAAGTGGTGCTGGTTTTACTGTCTTGTCGAGGGGAGAGGCATCTTTACAAGTGGTGCTGGTTTTACTGTCTTGTTGAGGGGGAGGCATCTTTACAAGTTGTGCTGGTTTTACTGTCTTGTCGAGGGGGGAGGCATCTTTACAAGTGGTGCTGGTTTTACTGTCTTGTTGAGGGGGAGGAATCTTTACAAGTTGTGCTGGTTTTACTGTCTTGTCGAGGGGGGTGCATCTTTACAAGTTGTGCTGGTTTTACTGTCTTGTCGAGGGGGGTGCATCTTTACAATTTGTGCTGGTTTTACTGTCTTGTCGAGGGGGAGGCATATTTTCCACTTCTTGACATCACCTGTATCCACTGGATCCATTGCTGGTTGGTTGGAGGCGGGTTTAGATGGCCCAGCTTTATGGCCCAGGATCATCAACAGCATTTTCCTCTTTCTCTGAAATGTCCTCTGTCTCTGAAATGTCCTCTGTCTCTGAAATGTCCTCTGTCTCTGAAATGTCCTATGTCTCTGAAATGTCCTCTGTCTCTGTAATGTCCTCTGAAATGTCCTCTGTCTCTGAAATGTCCTCTGTCTCTGAAATGTCCTCTGAAATGTCCTCTGTCTCTGAAATGTCCTCAGTCTCTGAAATGTCCTCAGTCTCTGAAATGTCCTCTGAAATGTCCTCTGTCTCTGAAATGTCCTCTGTCTCTGAAATGTCCTCTGTCTCTGAAATGTCCTCTGTCTCTGAAATGTCCTCTGAAATGTCCTCTGTCTCTGAAATGTCCTCAGTCTCTGAAATGTCCTCTGAAATGTCCTCTGTCTCTGAAATGTCCTCTGAAATGTCCTCGGTCTCTGAAATGTCCTCTGTCTCTGAAATGTCCTCTGTCTCTGAAATGTCCTCTGTCTCTGAAATGTCCTCTGAAATGTCCTCTGAAATGTCCTCTGTCTCTGAAATGTTCTCTGTCTCTGAAATGTCCTCTGTCTCTGAAATGTCCTCTGTCTCTGAAATGTCCTCTGTCTCTGAAATGTCTGTCTCTGAAATGTCCTCTGAAATATCTTCTTCTGTTTCACTGTCACAGTCCAGAATTTGTGATATGGATTCATTGACTTAAAATCTTTTGGAGCTCATTTTTGAGTGTCTATGTCAGAGATCTGGTGCTCTCGCACTGAGAAAGAGAAGCTTGGGAAAGCTCCTTTTCACCCAAACATAATTATAAAAGTGCAACCAGAACAAGTCAACACAAAATACATCAAAAACACTTTATTTTTGACCTGTGCAAATGTCTATACACATGAAAGCCTCTGGGTCAAAATGACCCACAACATCATGTTTATATACAAAATCTACACAAACATTCCACAACACATCAATATGTCCACATTTTGAAGTTAGGTTCAAATATTTCATTTCATGAAGAAAGAGAGAGGTTAACTAGTCTTTTAGACAACTCAATGGGTAAAATTGGAGGGTTAAAAGTGTGTGTTTTTTTATATCCGCATGAGTTGGATAACAAGCACTTCTTTCTTGCTTAGCAATTGTAATGAATTTATTGGTAATTAGCCTAGAGAATTAAATTGGGGGGGGGGGTGTTTAGCCTGTCATGAGACGGACTGTCCATCCCTCATCAAAAAACAAATCCTTACAGTGTTTTGTAGAAATGTTACTTTCAAAATCTGGATTATTTTAGGAGTGGAGAGGAATGCTCTTGGGGAGAATAAAGAAGACGATAATGTCTTTGGTAGTCAAATGTTTTCTAACGCTAATGCCATTGTGTTAAAGTTGAACTAGCTTGCTTAAGCAAAGAAAATATTGGACATGTTTGTCGAAACGAATTCAAACAGTCTTGTCTGGTATTGCAGCTAACTACTAACGTTCAAATGTAGAATTATGTTAGAAGTGGTGAGGATGATCACATCTTTGGTAGGCCATATTGGGCACATTTTGTCCAATTAATCCAGATGTTCTATACATCTTCCTGTCATTTTTTCTCATCATGATCAATACCAACATGTATCAGTACCTGACGATGAGGACATTGACAATGAGAGGATAGAACCCCGTGTAGCTGGGGTTCTAAAAACAGAATGTTGCCAGATGACGTGTTGAGCATTAGTAACTGGAAGGTTGCAAGTTCAAACCCCGAGCTGACAAGGTACAAATCTGTTGTTCTGCCCCTGAACAAGGCAGTTAACCCACTGTTCCTAGGCCGTCATTGAAAATAAGAATTTGTTCTTAACTGACTTGTCTAGTTAAATAAAGGTAAAATAAGATATAAAAGGAAGGGAGGAGGACATTTCCAGGTGGGCATCAGGATAATCTCACTCAGTCACCGCAAGTCCAACTCATCATGTTCATGTATGTTCTCTCTGTGTGAGAGAGTGAGGTGAGGTGAGGTGAGGTGGAGTGGAGTGAGTGAGTGAGTGAGTGAGTGAGTGAGTGAGTGAGTGAGGTGGAGTGGAGTATGAGAGAGTGAGGTGAGGTGAGGTGGAGTGAGTGAGTGAGTGAGTGAGTGAGTGAGTGAGTGAGTGAGTGAGTGAGTGAGTGAGTGAGTGAGTGAGTGAGTGAGGTGGAGTGGAGTATGAGAGAGTGAGGTGAGGTGGAGTGGAGTATGAGTGAGTGAGTGAGTGAGTGAGGTGAGTGAGTTATTAGCCAGCCACATGGAAGTCCTTCATTGAGGTAGCACTGTGTCTACTTGGAAACATCAGGAAAGTCAGATGACATATATACTTACTGGAGATATTGAGACAACTTCAGAAAGGAGGATGTTCCATCCACTGTGCGTTCAAGGTATGAATTGAAAATGCCGTATGCTGTCCTGTATAGTGGATAGTGTCTGCTAAGTGCATGTGTTTATATGTCATCAGGATTTACTGTCCTTGCGGCATGCGCACAGCTATAAATTAAATCACATTTAAAGTGTGACTAGATAATTGGAATTCTAGTTTTATGCTGAATTGAAAAGTGTCAGTAAAAATTACAGTAAATGCTTAATGCTTTTTCAGAAAATGAGGACACAACTACCAACTGTCCCCTTTTCAGCCACTCTCCACATTCTACTTATTTGACATGGAAAAGTCTGTTACTGGAAGTTTTAATTAATTTGTCCCAGTTAGTGAGTGCCACAGGGATGCATTCAATTCCTGACTTTTCCACGAGAGCCAGCATTTTGGAATTCAGTTCATCATCACCAATGTGTTGGGAAATGACTCCACAAAATTTTCTTAAAGTGAGCCTTGAGTGACGTGAACGTCTGGCAAAGATTGAATTGATTGCAATGCCCAAAACCTAGTCAGTAGATGTTGGCTCTCTACTCCAGTAGAACACTAGTGCAGAAGCAGTTGGGGTCAATGTTTTGGCAGATGGAGTTTCGTTATGAATATGAGGTGTTAAAATAACTCATTCTTTTAGGACGGATCTTCATCTCTGATGCGATGGAGAGCCTCCTGCCCAATGCTGTTGTCAGGAAAACTGACCCTCTCTCCCTGATCTACTGTACATACCAGTTTACTGTCTCCCTGATCTACTGTACATACCAGTTTACTGTCTCCCTGATCTACTGTACATACCAGTTTACTGTCTCCCTGATCTACTGTACATACCAGTTTACTCTCTCCCTGATCTACTGTACATACCGGTTTACTCTCTCCCTGATCTACTGTACATACCGGTTTACTGTCTCCCTGATCTACTGTACATACCGGTTTACTGTCTCCCTGATCTACTATACATACCGGTTTACTGTCTCCCTGATCTACTGTACATACAGTTTATTACTGGTTTACGGTCTCCCTGATCTACTGTACATACAGTTTATTACTGGTTTACTGTCTCCCTGATCTACTGTACATACCGGTTTACTGTCTCCCTGATCTACTGTACATACCGGTTTACTGTCTCCCTGATCTACTGTACATACAGTTTATTACTGGTTTACGGTCTCCCTGATCTACTGTACATACAGTTTATTACTGGTTTACGGTCTCCCTGATCTACTGTACATACAGTTTATTACCGGTTTACGGTCTCCCTGATCTACTGTACATACAGTTTATTACTGGTTTACGGTCTCCCTGATCTACTGTACATACAGTTTATTACTGGTTTACTGTCTCCCTGATCTACTGTACATACCGGTTTACTGGCTCCCCTGATCTACTGTACATACCAGTTTACTCTCTCCCTGATCTACTGTACATACCGGTTTACTCTCTCCCTGATCTACTGTACATACCGGTTTACTGTCTCCCTGATCTACTGTACATACCGGTTTACTCTCTCCCTGATCTACTGTCCATACCGGTTTACTCTCTCCCTGATCTACTGTACATACCGGTTTACTCTCTCCCTGATCTACTGTACATACCGGTTTACTGTCTCCCTGATCTACTGTACATACCAGTTTACTGGCTCCCCTGATCTACTGTACATACCGGTTTACTCTCTCCCTGATCTACTGTACATACCGGTTTACTCTCTCCCTGATCTACTGTACATACCGGTTTACTCTCTCCCTGATCTACTGTACATACCGGTTTACTGTCTCCCTGATCTACTGTACATACCGGTTTACTGGCTCCCCTGATCTACTGTACATACCGGTTTACTCTCTCCCTGATCTACTGTACATACCGGTTTACTCTCTCCCTGATCTACTGTACATACCGGTTTACTGTCTCCCTGATCTACTGTACATACCGGTTTACTGTCTCCCTGATCTACTGTACATACCGGTTTACTGTCTCCCTGATCTACTGTACATACCGGTTTACTGTCTCCCCTGATCTACTGTACATACCAGTTTACTCTCTCCCCTGATCTACTGTACATACCGGTTTACTCTCTCCCCTGATCTACTGTACATACCGGTTTACTGTCTCCCCTGATCTACTGTACATACCGGTTTATTACCTGTTTACTCTCTCCCTGATCTACTGTACATACCAGTTTACTCTCTCCCCTGATCTACAGTACATACCAGTTTACTCTCTCCCCTGATCTACTGTACATACCGGTTTACTGTCTCCCTGATCTACTGTACATACCGGTTTACTGGCTCCCCTGATCTACTGTACATACCGGTTTACTCTCTCCCCTGATCTACTGTACATACCGGTTTACTGTCTCCCTGATCTACTGTACATACTGTTCATTACCGGTTTACTCTCTCCCCTGATCTACTGTACATACCGGTTTACTGTCTCCCTGATCTACTGTACATACCGGTTTACTGTCTCCCTGGTCTACTGTACATACCGGTTTACTGTCTCCCTGATCTACTGTACATACCGGTTTACTGTCTCCCTGGTCTACTGTACATACCGGTTTACTGTCTCCCTGATCTACTGTACATACCGGTTTACTGTCTCCCTGGTCTACTGTACATACCGGTTTACTGTCTCCCTGATCTACTGTACATACCGGTTTACTGTCTCCCTGGTCTACTGTACATACCGGTTTACTCTCTCCCTGATCTACTCTACATACTGTTTATTACCGGTTTACTGTCTCCCTGGTCTACTGTACATACCGGTTTACTCTCTCCCTGATCTACTCTACATACTGTTTATTACCGGTTTACTGTCTCCCTGATCTACTGTACATACCGGTTTACTGTCTCCCCTGATCTACTGTATATACCGGTTTACTGTCTCCCCTGATCTACTGTACATACCGGTTTACTCTCTCCCTGATCTACTGTACATACCGGTTTACTCTCTCCCTGATCTACTGTACATACAGTTTATTGTACCAATGGAATGCCTAAGTGTTGATGATTTGTAATTGTTTTAAACTGTTGGTTGAGAAAACTGGACTAACTAATGAGTACATAAGTGGAATCAAACAAGGAATCAATAAATAAACAACAGAAATACTATACATATATATATATAATTATAGTGTCTTAAAGCGTCTTATTATTTCAACATTTAAGACGTCTTGAGACATCTTTAACATTAGCCTTCTACATCATCTTTAACATTAGCCTTCTACATCATCTTTAACATTAGCCTTCTACATCATCTTTAACATTAGCCTTCTACATCATCTTTAACATTAGCCTTCTACATCATCTTTAACATTAGCCTTCTACATCATCTTTAACATTAGCCTTCTACATCATCTTTAACATTAGCCTTCTACATCATCTTTAACATTAGCCTTCTACATCATCTTTAACATTAGCCTTCTACATCATCTTTAACATTAGCCTTCTACATCTAGCTACTTATTGAACTTCCATCCTCTCAGGTCAGGGGTACAAAAATGTCTCCATTATAATCATTGGCCAGCACGGAGAATTAAATTAAAGCATTAAGTTCCCCTCCATGGTTCATTTAGGAAAGGGATGATTTTAGCTAACTAGCCACCACCAACACAAGACATGCAACAATTCAATTTTTTTTCCGGTCAATAATTACGTTTGGCTTGTAATGTGATTGGTCTGATGCCACATCAAAACTGACTTCCCTTGTGACATTGATTTGTTGCACCAGGACCATACACAGCTGAGCTCGCTCAGTTTAGCTCAACGCTGATTGGCTATTGTTTGATGAAAAAAAAGAAGATCAATGGTGGCCAAATGCCCGCTGGCTTGCCTTCAATTCAACGCTATGGGACGGCAACTATGTCATACTCTTTCTAACTAGACAGCATCAGATAGATACGCTACACCTACTGAGACAGAGGGGGCGCTGTTTTCCTTCGATCGGATGCTTTCTCCATTGAGATACAAAGTAATTGCGCAAGAGACTGAATGTATGTTTTTTTCTTTTTTTCTTTTGTCTTGCCTGAAGACATCTTCACTTTTTAAGACATGTCTCAGGACATCTCAAGATGTATTCACTGACATAAGACGTGACAGTACACGGTGATGGCTGGGTATGGAGGAAGAAGAGAGAGACAAAAAACAGAGTGAGAAACCAAGAGAAAGGAAAACCAGAGAGAGAGAGAGAGAGTTACTGACAGACAGAGACAGAAACCAAGAGAAAGAGGAAAACCAGAGAGAGAGAGAGAGTTACTGACAGACAGAGACAGAAACCAAGAGAAAGGGACACTGTACCTTTAAGATATAAAAGCCTTTATGACTTATGAATGACTGGCTTAAAGAAAGATGGAGAGAGAAGGGGGGAAACTAAAATCGATTTTTAGGTTGATGCAGCTGGCAGGTCATTAAACATGGCTACTGACACAGCCGGGATCCTGCTATTGGCTGCCAGAGCTGGCCGACTACATGGTGGACTGGACTGACTGGCATCAAATTTACAATCGCTGAACTCTCAGAAAATCCCCATAAAGCATGACCAGCCATTGTATTACACTCAGACACTGAGTCTGCCTTAAAATAAAGGTGATGGAGGAGGAAGGTAAGAGGACAATGGAGGGAGGAGAGAGAGAGAGAGAGAGAGAGAGAGAGAGAGAGAGAGAGAGAGAGAGAGGGGAAGAAAGAGTGTGAGAGAGAGAGAGAGAGAAAGAGAGAGAGAGGGAGTGAGAGAAAGTCAGAGAGAGACGAAAAGAAAGAGCGAGAGAGAGAGAAAAAGAGAGAAGGAGAGAGAGAGAGAGAGAGAGAGAGAGAGAGAGAGAGAGAGGGGGGAAAGAAAGAGCGAGGGAGAGAGAAAGTGAGAGAGAAAGAAAGAGAGAGAAAGAAAGAGAGAGAGAGAGAGTTAATTGTTATTGTTTATTTCACTTTATATATTCACTTTATATATTATCTACCTCACTTGCTTTGGCAATGTTAACACATGTTCCCCATGCTAATAAAGCCCTTGAATTTAATTGAATTTAATTGAATTGAGAGGGAGAGAGCGAGAGCGGCGGAATACCTGACCACTGTGACTGACCCAAAATTAAGGAATGCTTTGACTATGTACAGCCTCAGTGAGCATAGCCTTGCTATTGAGAAAGACCGCCGTAGGCAGACATGGCTCTCAAGAGAAGACAGGCTATGTGCTCACTGCCCACAAAATGAGGTGGAAACTGAGCTGCACTTCTTAACCTCCTGCCCAATGTATGACCATATTAGAGACACATATTTCCCTCAGATTACACAGATCCACAAAGAATTCGAAAACAAATCCAATTTTGAAAAACTCCCATATCTACTGGGTGAAATTCCACAGTGTGCCATCAGAGCAACAAGATTTGTGACCTGTTGCCATGAGAAAAGGGCAACCAGTGAAGAACACACACCATTGTACATACAACCCATATTTATGCTTATTTATTTTATCTTGTGTCCTTTAACCATTTGTACATTGTTAAAACACTGTATATATATATATATATATATATATATATATATATATATATATATATATATATATATATATATATATATTGTTTTGAAACTTCTGTATGTGTAATGTTTACTGTTAATTTTTATTGTTTTTCACTTTATATGTTCACTTTATATATTATCTGCCTCACTTGCTTTGGCAATGTTAACACATGTTTCCCATGCCAATAAAGCCCTTGAATTGAAAATTGAAATTGAATTGAATTGAGAGAGCGGGAGAGGAAAAGGAAGAGCGAGAGAGAGAGAGAGAGAGAGAGAGAGAGAGAGAGAGAGAGAGAGAGAGAGAGAGAGAAAGAAAGAAAGAAAGAGAGAAAGAGAGAAAGAGAGAAAGAGAGAAAAAGAGAGGGGGCAAAGGTAGATAGCAAAATAAAGACGAAGAGACAATGAAAGATAGAAGTGAGAATACACTCCTCCTTGAGAGCAGTCGTGTTGCAAAGCTAAGGACATGAGATACCACCAGAGAGAGAGAGACAGGAGGGAGACATGTCTGGCAGAATTAATTAAACTGTCTCTCACCTCTCACTTCTTGTAAGACCGACCAGCTTTAGTTGATTTTAAACGTAAAAATTATCTTTATATTTGTTCTGCGTGACTTGTTCACTGCCTTGTATCCCCAAGGACTGTTTGTACAGCAGATTAAGAATGACATGTGAACAAACGGAACGGCAAACTGCGATCCCGGCGATGTGATTTAAGGACTTTAAGCAGCGAGGCTGGACTCTTTTGCCCTGCCATTCTTGCAATCTAATTTCATCACTTTAATTCTCAGCCATGTCAGTGGAGCATGGTAACATGCAAAAGCATTGTCTATATCATCTATATATTTTGTATAAAGCAAGGAGATTCTGCTTTTTTTCTTCTATAGGATGTCACTTCTCATTTTTCAAGTGAGGCCGTGCAAAGTAAGCTGAAGTATAGAGTTGGTAATGAACAAAGGTGGAGAGACACAGTGGAGGACATATGCTCTGAAAGGGGCTGAGGGTTAGGTCAAGGTGGAGAGACACAGTGGAGGACCTATGCTCTGATAGGGGCTGAGGATGAGGTCAAGGTGGAAAGACACGGTGGAGGACCTAGGCTCTGATAGGGGCTGAGGATTAGGTCAAGGTGGAGAGACACAGTGGAGGACCTATGCCCTGAAAGGGGCTGAGGATAAGGTCAAGGTGGAGAGACACAGTGGAGGACCTATGCTCTGATAGGGGCTGAGGATGAGGTCAAGGTGGAGAGACACGGTGGAGGACCTAGGCTCTGATAGGGGCTGAGGATTAGGTCAAGGTGGAGAGACACAGTGGAGGACCTATGCCCTGAAAGGGGCTGAGGATTAGGTCAAGGTGGAGAGACACAGTGGAGGACCTATGCTCTGATAGGGGCTGAGGGTTAGGTCAAGGTGGAGAGACACAGTGGATGACCTATGCTCTGATAGGGGCTGAGGATAAGGTCAAGGTGGAGAGACACAGTGGAGGACCTAGGCTCTGTAAGGGGCTGAGGATTAGGTCAAGGTGGAGAGACACGGTGGAGGACCTAGGCTCTGTAAGGGGCTGAGGGTTAGGTCAAGGTGGAGAGACACAGTGGAGGACCTATGCTCTGATAGGGGCTGAGGATTAGGTCAAGGTGGAGAGACACAGTGGATGACCTATGCTCTGATAGGGGCTGAGGATTAGGTCAACGTGGAGAGACACGGTGGAGGACCTATGCTCTGATAGGGGCTGAGGGTTAGGTCAATGTGGAGAGACACAGTGGATGACCTATGCTCTGATAGGGGCTGAGGATTAGGTCAAGGTGGAGAGACACAGTGGAGGACCTAGGCTCTGTAAGGGGCTGAGGGTTAGGTCAAGGTGGAGAGACACAGTGGAGGACCTATGCTCTGATAGGGGCTGAGGATTAGGTCAAGGTGGAGAGACACAGTGGAGGACCTATGCTCTGATAGGGGCTGAGGGTTAGGTCAAGGTGGAGAGACACGGTGGAGGACCTATGCTCTGATAGGGGCTGAGGGTTAGGTCAAGGTGGAGAGACACGGTGGAGGACCTATGCTCTGATAGGGGCTGAGGATTAGGTCAAGGTGGAGAGACACGGTGGAGGACCTATGCTCTGATAGGGGCTGAGGGTTAGGTCAAGGTGGAGAGACACGGTGGAGGACCTAGGCTCTGATAGGGGCTGAGGATAAGGTCAAGGTGGAGAGACACAGTGGAGGACCTATGCTCTGATAGGGGCTGAGGATAAGGTCAAGGTGGAGAGACACAGTGGAGGACCTATGCTCTGATAGGGGCTGAGGATAAGGTCAAGGTGGAGAGACACAGTGGAGGACCTATGCTCTGATAGGGGCTGAGGATGAGGTCAACGTGGAGAGACACAGTGGAGGACCTATGCTCTGATAGGGGCTGAGGATTAGGTCAACGTGGAGAGACACAGTGGAGGACCTATGCTCTGATAGGGGCTGAGGATGAGGTCAAGGTGGAGAGACACAGTGGAGGACCTATGCTCTGATAGGGGCTGAGGATGAGGTCAAGGTCGAGAGACACAGTGGAGGACCTAGGCTCTGTAAGGGGCTGAGGGTTAGGTCAAGGTGGAGAGACACGGTGGAGGACCTATGCTCTGATAGGGGCTGAGGATGAGGTCAAGGTGGAGAGACACGGTGGAGGACCTAGGCTCTGTAAGGGGCTGAGGATTAGGTCAAGGTGGAGAGACACAGTGGATGACCTATGCTCTGATAGGGGCTGAGGATAAGGTCAAGGTGGAGAGACACAGTGGAGGACCTATGCTCTGATAGGGGCTGAGGATGAGGTCAAGGTGGAGAGACACGGTGCAGGACCTAGGCTCTGTAAGGGGCTGAGGATTAGGTCAAGGTGGAGAGACACGGTGGAGGACCTAGGCTCTGTAAGGGGCTGAGGGTTAGGTCAAGGTGGAGAGACACAGTGGAGGACCTATGCTCTGATAGGGGCTGAGGATTAGGTCAAGGTGGAGAGACACAGTGGATGACCTATGCTCTGATAGGGGCTGAGGATTAGGTCAACGTGGAGAGACACGGTGGAGGACCTATGCTCTGATAGGGGCTGAGGGTTAGGTCAATGTGGAGAGACACAGTGGATGACCTATGCTCTGATAGGGGCTGAGGATTAGGTCAAGGTGGAGAGACACAGTGGAGGACCTAGGCTCTGTAAGGGGCTGAGGATTAGGTCAAGGTGGAGAGACACAGTGGAGGACCTAGGCTCTGTAAGGGGCTGAGGGTTAGGTCAAGGTGGAGAGACACGGTGGAGGACCTATGCTCTGATAGGGGCTGAGGGTTAGGTCAAGGTGGAGAGACACGGTGGAGGACCTATGCTCTGATAGGGGCTGAAGATTAGGTCAAGGTGGAGAGACACAGTGGAGGACCTAGGCTCTGTAAGGGGCTGAGGGTTAGGTCAAGGTGGAGAGACACGGTGGAGGACCTATGCTCTGATAGGGGCTGAGGGTTAGGTCAAGGTGGAGAGACACGGTGGAGGACCTATGCTCTGATAGGGGCTGAGGGTTAGGTCAACGTGGAGAGACACGGTGGAGGACCTATGCTCTGATAGGGGCTGAGGGTTAGGTCAAGGTGGAGAGACACAGTGGAGGACCTAGGCTCTGTAAGGGGCTGAGGGTTAGGTCAAGGTGGAGAGACAGGGTGGAGGACCTAGGCTCTGATAGGGGCTGAGGATTAGGTCAACGTGGAGAGACACAGTGGAGGACCTATGCTCTGATAGGGGCTGAGGGTTAGGTCAAGGTGGAGAGACACAGTGGAGGACCTAGGCTCTGTAAGGGGCTGAGGGTTAGGTCAAGGTGGAGAGACAGGGTGGAGGACCTATGCTCTGATAGGGGCTGAGGATTAGGTCAACGTGGAGAGACACAGTGGAGGACCTAGGCTCTGTAAGGGGCTGAGGGTTAGGTCAAGGTGGAGAGACACGGTGGAGGACCTATGCTCTGATAGGGGCTGAGGATAAGGTCAAGGTGGAGAGACACAGTGGAGGACCTATGCTCTGATAGGGGCTGAGGATAAGGTCAAGGTGGAGAGACACAGTGGAGGACCTATGCTCTGATAGGGGCTGAGGATAAGGTCAAGGTGGAGAGACACAGTGGAGGACCTATGCTCTGATAGGGGCTGAGGATAAGGTCAAGGTGGAGAGACACAGTGGAGGACCTATGCTCTGATAGGGGCTGAGGATAAGGTCAAGGTGGAGAGACACAGTGGAGGACCTATGCTCTGATAGGGGCTGAGGATAAGGTCAAGGTGGAGAGACACAGTGGAGGACCTATGCTCTGATAGGGGCTGAGGATAAGGTCAAGGTGGAGAGACACAGTGGAGGACCTATGCTCTGATAGGGGCTGAGGGTTAGGTCAAGGTGGAGAGACACGGTGGAGGACCTATGCTCTGATAGGGGCTGAGGGTTAGGTCAACGTGGAGAGACACGGTGGAGGACCTATGCTCTGATAGGGGCTGAGGGTTAGGTCAAGGTGGAGAGACACAGTGGAGGACCTAGGCTCTGTAAGGGGCTGAGGGTTAGGTCAAGGTGGAGAGACAGGGTGGAGGACCTAGGCTCTGATAGGGGCTGAGGATTAGGTCAACGTGGAGAGACACAGTGGAGGACCTATGCTCTGATAGGGGCTGAGGGTTAGGTCAAGGTGGAGAGACACAGTGGAGGACCTAGGCTCTGTAAGGGGCTGAGGGTTAGGTCAAGGTGGAGAGACAGGGTGGAGGACCTATGCTCTGATAGGGGCTGAGGATTAGGTCAACGTGGAGAGACACAGTGGAGGACCTAGGCTCTGTAAGGGGCTGAGGGTTAGGTCAAGGTGGAGAGACACGGTGGAGGACCTATGCTCTGATAGGGGCTGAAGATTAGGTCAAGGTGGAGAGACACAGTGGAGGACCTATGCTCTGATAGGGGCTGAGGATAAGGTCAAGGTGGAGAGACACAGTGGAGGACCTATGCTCTGATAGGGGCTGAGGATAAGGTCAAGGTAGAGAGACACAGTGGAGGACCTATGCTCTGATAGGGGCTGAGGATAAGGTCAAGGTGGAGAGACACAGTGGAGGACCTATACTCTGATAGGGGCTGAGGATTAGGTCAAGGTGGAGAGACACAGTGGAGGACCTATGCTCTGATAGGGGCTGAGGATTAGGTCAAGGTGGAGAGACACAGTGGAGGACCTATGCTCTGATAGGGGCTGAGGATTAGGTCAAGGTGGAGAGACACAGTGGAGGACCTATGCTCTGATAGGGGCTGAGGGTTAGGTCAAGGTGGAGAGACACAGTGGAGGACCTAGGCTCTGATAGGGGCTGAGGATGAGGTCAAGGTGGAGAGACACAGTGGAGGACCTATGCTCTGATAGGGGCTGAGGATGAGGTCAAGGTGGAGAGACATGTTGGAGGACCTATGCTCTGATAGGGGCTGAGGATGAGGTCAAGGTGGAGAGACACGGTGGAGGACCTATACTCTGATAGGGGCTGAGGGTTAGGTCAAGGTGGAGAGACACAGTGGAGGACCTATGCTCTGATAGGGGCTGAGGGTTAGGTCAAGGTGGAGAGACACAGTGGAGGACCTATGCTCTGATAGGGGCTGAGGGATAGGTCAAGGTGGAGAGACACAGTGGAGGACCTATGCTCTGATAGGGGCTGAGGGATAGGTCAAGGTGGAGAGACACAGTGGAGGACCTATGCTCTGATAGGGGCTGAGGATGAGGTCAAGGTGGAGAGACACAGTGGAGGACCTATGCTCTGATAGGGGCTGAGGATTAGGTCAAGGTGGAGAGACACGGTGGAGGACCTAGGCTCTGTAAGGGGCTGAGGGTTAGGTCAAGGTGGAGAGACACAGTGGAGGACCTAGGCTCTGATAGGGGCTGAGGAATAGGTCAAGGTGGAGAGACACAGTGGAGGACCTATGCTCTGATAGGGGCTGAGGGTTAGGTCAAGGTGGAGAGACACGGTGGAGGACCTAGGTTCTGTAAGGGGCTGAGGGTTAGGTCAAGGTGGAGAGACACGGTGGAGGACCTAGGCTCTGATAGGGGCTGAGGATGAGGTCAAGGTGGAGAGACACGGTGGAGGACCTATGCTCTGATAGGGGCTGAGGATTAGGTCAAGGTGGAGAGACACGGTGGAGGACCTAGGCTCTGATAGGGGCTGAGGATGAGGTCAAGGTGGAGAGACACAGTGGAGGACCTATGCTCTGTAAGGGGCTGAAGATGAGGTCAAGGTGGAGAGACACAGTGGAGGACCTATGCTCTGATAGGGGCTGAGGATTAGGTCAAGGTGGAGAGACACGGTGGAGGACCTAGGCTCTGTAAGGGGCTGAGGGTTAGGTCAAGGTGGAGAGACACAGTGGAGGACCTAGGCTCTGATAGGGGCTGAGGAATAGGTCAAGGTGGAGAGACACAGTGGAGGACCTATGCTCTGATAGGGGCTGAGGGTTAGGTCAAGGTGGAGAGACACGGTGGAGGACCTAGGTTCTGTAAGGGGCTGAGGGTTAGGTCAAGGTGGAGAGACACGGTGGAGGACCTAGGCTCTGATAGGGGCTGAGGATGAGGTCAAGGTGGAGAGACACGGTGGAGGACCTATGCTCTGATAGGGGCTGAGGATTAGGTCAAGGTGGAGAGACACGGTGGAGGACCTAGGCTCTGATAGGGGCTGAGGATGAGGTCAAGGTGGAGAGACACAGTGGAGGACCTATGCTCTGATAGGGGCTGAGGATGAGGTCAAGGTGGAGAGACACGGTGGAGGACCTATGCTCTGATAGGGGCTGAGGATTAGGTCAAGGTGGAGAGACACGGTGGAGGACCTAGGCTCTGATAGGGGCTGAGGATGAGGTCAAGGTGGAGAGACACAGTGGAGGACCTATGCTCTGATAGGGGCTGAGGATAAGGTCAAGGTGGAGAGACACAGTGGAGGACCTATGCTCTGATAGGGGCTGAGGGTTAGGTCAAGGTGGAGAGACACAGTGGAGGACCTATGCTCTGATAGGGGCTGAGGGTTAGGTCAAGGTGGAGAGACACAGTGGAGGACCTATGCTCTGTAAGGGGCTGAGGGTTATGTCAAGGTGTAGAGACACAGTGGAGGACCTATGCTCTGATAGGGGCTGAGGGTTAGGTCAAGGTGGAGAGACACAGTGGAGGACCTATGCTCTGGAACCAGGAGGAATAACACACACTCACACACACACACACACACACACACACACACACACACACACACACACACACACACACACACACACACACACACACACACACACACACACACACACACACACACACACACACACACACACACACACACACACACACACCAGGAGGGATAACTGGGTCATCTGATGTCATGTCTAGATGAATAATACATGCTCATTTTGAAGAAGAAGAGAATATGGAGGGAGTGAAAGAGAGGGAGGGAGAGAAAGAGAAAGAGACATAGAAAGAGAAAGCGAGGGAGATGCTGATAGGAGAGAGGGAGATGCTGATAGGAGAGAGGGAGAGGCTGATAGGAGAGAGGGAGAGGCTGATAGGAGAGAGGGAGAGACTGATAGGAGAGAGGGAGAGGCTGATAGGAGAGAGGGAGATGCTGATAGGAGAGAGGGAGAGGCTGATAGGAGAGAGGGAGAGGCTGATAGGAGAGAGGGAGATGCTGATAGGAGAGAGGGAGAGGCTGATAGGAGAGAGGGAGATGCTGATAGGAGAGAGGGAGATGCTGATAGGAGAGAGGGAGAGGCTGATAAGGGAGAGAGGGAGAGGCTGATAGGAGAGAGGGAGAGGCTGATAGGAGAGAGGGAGATGCTGATAGGAGAGAGGGAGAGGCTGATAGGAGAGAGGGAGAGACTGATAGGCGAGAGGGAGAGGCTGATAGGAGAGAGGGAGAGGCTGATAGGAGAGAGGGAGAGACTGATAGGCGAGAGGGAGAGGCTGATAGGAGAGAGGGAGAGGCTGATAGGAGAGAGGGAGAGGCTGATAGGAGAGAGGGAGAGGCTGATAGGAGAGAGGGAGAGACTGATAGGCGAGAGGGAGAGGCTGATAGGAGAGAGGGAGAGGCTGATAGGAGAGAGGGAGAGACTGATAGGAGAGAGAGGGAGAGGCTGATAGGAGAGAGGGAGATGCTGATAGGAGAGAGGGAGATGCTGATAGGAGAGAGGGAGAGGCTGATAGGAGAGAGGGAGAGGCTGATAGGAGAGAGGGAGAGGCTGATAGGAGAGAGGGAGAGAGGGAGAGGCTGATAGGAGAGAGGGAGAGGCTGATAGGAGAGAGGGAGAGGCTGATAAGGGAGAGAGGGAGAGGCTGATAGGAGAGAGGGAGAGGCTGATAAGGGAGAGAGGGAGAGACTGATAGGAGAGAGGGAGAGACTGATAGGAGAGAGGGAGATGCTGATAGGAGAGAGGGAGAGGCTGATAGGAGAGAGGGAGAGGCTGATAGGAGAGAGGGAGAGGCTGATAGGAGAGAGAGGGAGAGGCTGATAGGAGAGAGGGAGAGATAGACTGATAGGAGAGAGAGATAGACTGATAGGAGAGAGAGATAGACTGATAGGAGAGAGAGAGAGACTGATAGGAGAGAGGGAGAGGCTGATAGGAGAGAGGGAGAGGCTGATAGGAGAGAGAGATAGACTGATAGGAGAGAGGGAGATGCTGATAGGAGAGAGGGAGAGGCTGATAGGAGAGAGGGAGAGGCTGATAGGAGAGAGGGAGAGGCTGATAGGAGAGAGGGAGAGGCTGATAGGAGAGAGGGAGAGACTGATAGGAGAGAGGGAGATGCTGATAGGAGAGAGGGAGAGGCTGATAGGAGAGAGGGAGAGGCTGATAGGAGAGAGGGAGAGGCTGATAGGAGAGAGGGAGAGGCTGATAGGAGAGAGGGAGAGACTGATAGGAGAGAGGGAGAGAGGGGCTGATAAGGGAGAGAGGGAGAGGCTGATAGGAGAGAGGGAGAGACTGATAGGAGAGAGGGAGAGGCTGATAGGAGAGAGGGAGAGGCTGATAGGAGAGAGGGAGAGACTGATAGGAGAGAGGGAGATGCTGATAGGAGAGAGGGAGAGGCTGATAGGAGAGAGGGAGAGGCTGATAGGAGAGAGGGAGAGGCTGATAGGAGAGAGGGAGAGGCTGATAGGAGAGAGGGAGAGAGGGGCTGATAAGGGAGAGAGGGAGAGGCTGATAGGAGAGAGGGAGAGAGGGGCTGATAAGGGAGAGAGGGAGAGGCTGATAGGAGAGAGGGAGATGCTGATAGGAGAGAGGGAGAGACTGATAGGAGAGAGGGAGAGAGGGAGAGAGGGAGAGAGGGAGATGCTGATAGGAGAGAGGGAGAGGCTGATTGGAGAGAGGGAGAGGCTGATAGGAGAGATCGAGATGCTGATAGGAGAGAGGGAGAGACTGATAGGAGAGAGGGAGAGACTGATAGGAGAGAGGGAGATGCTGATAGGAGAGAGGGAGAGGCTGATAGGAGAGAGGGAGAGGCTGATAAGGGAGAGAGGGAGAGGCTGATAGGAGAGAGGGAGATGCTGATAGGAGAGAGGGAGAGGCTGATAGGAGAGAGGGAGAGGCTGATAGGAGAGAGGGAGATGCTGATAGGAGAGAGGGAGATGCTGATAGGAGAGAGGGAGAGGCTGATAGGAGAGAGGGAGATGCTGATAGGAGAGAGGGAGATGCTGATAGGAGAGAGGGAGAGACTGATAGGAGAGAGGGAGAGGCTGATAGGAGAGAGGGAGATGCTGATAGGAGAGAGGGAGAGGCTGATAAGGGAGAGAGGGAGAGGCTGATAGGAGAGAGGGAGAGAGGGGCTGATAAGGGAGAGAGGGAGAGGCTGATAGGAGAGAGGGAGAGACTGATAGGAGAGAGGGAGATGCTGATAGGAGAGAGGGAGAGACTGATAGGAGAGAGGGAGAGGCTGATAGGAGAGAGGGAGAGGCTGATAGGAGAGAGGGAGAGGCTGATAGGAGAGAGGGAGAGAGGGGCTGATAAGGGAGAGAGGGAGAGGCTGATAGGAGAGAGGGAGAGACTGATAGGAGAGAGGGATATGCTGATAGGAGAGAGAGAGAGAGGGGGAGGCTGATAGGAGAGAGGGAGATGCTGATAGGAGAGAGGGAGAGAGGGGGAGGCTGATAGGAGAGAGGGAGATGCTGATAGGAGAGAGGGAGAGGCTGATAGGAGAGAGGGAGAGACTGATAGGAGAGAGGGAGAGGCTGATAGGAGAGAGGGAGATGCTGATAGGAGAGAGGGAGAGAGGGGCTGATAAGGGAGAGAGGGAGATGCTGATAGGAGAGAGGGAGATGCTGATAGGAGAGAGGGAGAGGCTGATAGGAGAGAGGGAGAGGCTGATAGGAGAGAGGGAGAGACTGATAGGAGAGAGGGAGAGGCTGATAGGAGAGAGGGAGAGAGGGGCTGATAAGGGAGAGAGGGAGAGGCTGATAGGAGAGAGGGAGAGGCTGATAAGGGAGAGAGGGAGAGGCTGATAGGAGAGAGGGAGAGGCTGATAGGAGAGAGGGAGAGGCTGATAGGAGAGAGGGAGAGACTGATAGGAGAGAGGGAGATGCTGATAGGAGAGAGGGAGAGGCTGATAGGAGAGAGGGAGAGGCTGATAGGAGAGAGGGAGAGGCTGATAGGAGAGAGGGAGAGGCTGATAGGAGAGAGGGAGAGGCTGATAGGAGAGAGGGAGAGGCTGATAGGAGAGAGGGAGAGACTGATAGGAGAGAGGGAGAGGCTGATAGGAGAGAGGGAGAGACTGATAGGAGAGAGGGAGAGGCTGATAGGAGAGAGGGGCTGATAAGGGAGAGAGGGAGAGGCTGATAGGAGAGAGGGAGAGGCTGATAGGAGAGAGGGAGAGACTGATAGGAGAGAGGGAGATGCTGATAGGAGAGAGGGAGAGAGGGGCTGATAGGAGAGAGGGAGAGGCTGATAGGAGAGAGGGAGAGGCTGATAGGAGAGAGGGAGAGAGGGGCTGATAAGGGAGAGAGGGAGAGGCTGATAGGAGAGAGGGAGAGAGGGGCTGATAAGGGAGAGAGGGAGAGGCTGATAGGAGAGAGGGAGAGGCTGATAGGAGAGAGGGAGAGAGGGGCTGATAAGGGAGAGAGGGAGAGGCTGATAGGAGAGAGGGAGAGAGGGGCTGATAAGGGAGAGAGGGAGAGGCTGATAGGAGAGAGGGAGAGACTGATAGGAGAGAGGGAGAGGCTGATAGGAGAGAGGGAGAGAGGGGCTGATAAGGGAGAGAGGGAGAGGCTGATAGGAGAGAGGGAGAGGCTGATAGGAGAGAGGGAGAGAGGGGCTGATAAGGGAGAGAGGGAGAGGCTGATAGGAGAGAGGGAGATGCTGATAGGAGAGAGGGATATGCTGATAGGAGAGAGGGAGAGGCTGATAGGAGAGAGGGAGAGGCTGATAGGAGAGAGGGAGAGGCTGATAGGAGAGAGGGAGAGGCTGATAGGAGAGAGGGAGAGGCTGATAGGAGAGAGGGAGAGAGGGGCTGATAAGGGAGAGAGGGAGAGGCTGATAGGAGAGAGAGAGAGGCTGATAGGAGAGAGGGAGATGCTGATAGGAGAGAGGGAGAGGCTGATAGGAGAGAGGGAGAGGCTGATAGGAGAGAGGGAGAGGCTGATAGGAGAGAGGGAGAGGCTGATAGGAGAGAGAGATAGACTGATAGGAGAGAGGGAGAGAGGGGGAGGCTGATAAGGGAGAGAGGGAGAGAGGGAGAGGCTGATAGGAGAGAGGGAGAGGCTGATAGGAGAGAGGGAGAGGCTGATAGGAGAGAGGGAGAGGCTGATAGGAGAGAGGGAGAGGCTGATAGGAGAGAGGGGGAGGCTGATAATGGAATGGGAGGGAGGGAGAGGCTGATAGGAGAGAGGGAGAGGCTGATAGGAGAGAGGGAGAGGCTGATAGGAGAGAGGGGGAGGCTGATAATGGAATGGGAGGGAGGGAGAGGCTGATAGGAGAGAGGGAGAGGCTGATAGGAGAGAGGGAGAGGCTGATAGGAGAGAGGGAGAGGCTGATAGGAGAGAGGGAGAGGCTGATAGGAGAGAGGGGGAGGCTGATAGGAGAGAGGGAGAGGCTGATAGGAGAGAGGGAGAGGCTGAGAGGAGAGAGGGAGAGAGGGGGAGGCTGATAAGGGAGAGAGGGAGAGGCTGATAGGAGAGAGGGAGATGCTGATAGGAGAGAGGGAGATGCTGATAGGAGAGAGGGAGAGACTGATAGGAGAGAGGGAGAGAGGGGCTGATAAGGGAGAGAGGGAGAGGCTGATAGGAGAGAGGGAGAGACTGATAGGAGAGAGGGAGATGCTGATAGGAGAGAGGGAGAGACTGATAGGAGAGAGGGAGAGGCTGATAGGAGAGAGGGAGAGGCTGATAGGAGAGAGGGAGAGGCTGATAGGAGAGAGGGAGAGAGGGGCTGATAAGGGAGAGAGGGAGAGGCTGATAGGAGAGAGGGAGAGACTGATAGGAGAGAGGGATATGCTGATAGGAGAGAGAGAGAGAGGGGGAGGCTGATAGGAGAGAGGGAGATGCTGATAGGAGAGAGGGAGAGAGGGGGAGGCTGATAGGAGAGAGGGAGATGCTGATAGGAGAGAGGGAGAGGCTGATAGGAGAGAGGGAGAGACTGATAGGAGAGAGGGAGAGGCTGATAGGAGAGAGGGAGATGCTGATAGGAGAGAGGGAGAGAGGGGCTGATAAGGGAGAGAGGGATATGCTGATAGGAGAGAGGGAGAGAGGGAGAGAGGGGCTGATAAGGGAGAGAGGGAGAGGCTGATAGGAGAGAGGGAGATGCTGATAGGAGAGAGGGAGATGCTGATAGGAGAGAGGGAGAGGCTGATAGGAGAGAGGGAGAGGCTGATAGGAGAGAGGGAGAGACTGATAGGAGAGAGGGAGAGGCTGATAGGAGAGAGGGAGAGAGGGGCTGATAAGGGAGAGAGGGAGAGGCTGATAGGAGAGAGGGAGAGGCTGATAGGAGAGAGGGAGAGGCTGATAAGGGAGAGAGGGAGAGGCTGATAGGAGAGAGGGAGAGGCTGATAGGAGAGAGGGAGAGGCTGATAGGAGAGAGGGAGAGACTGATAGGAGAGAGGAGATGCTGATAGGAGAGAGGGAGAGGCTGATAGGAGAGAGGAGAGGCTGATAGGAGAGAGGGAGAGGCTGATAGGAGAGAGGGAGAGGCTGATAGGAGAGAGGGAGAGGCTGATAGGAGAGAGGGAGAGGCTGATAGGAGAGAGGGAGAGACTGATAGGAGAGAGGGAGAGGCTGATAGGAGAGAGGGAGAGACTGATAGGAGAGAGGGAGAGGCTGATAGGAGAGAGGGGCTGATAAGGGAGAGAGGGAGAGGCTGATAGGAGAGAGGGAGAGGCTGATAGGAGAGAGGGAGAGACTGATAGGAGAGAGGGAGATGCTGATAGGAGAGAGGGAGAGAGGGGCTGATAGGAGAGAGGGAGAGGCTGATAGGAGAGAGGGAGAGGCTGATAGGAGAGAGGGAGAGAGGGGCTGATAAGGGAGAGAGGGAGAGGCTGATAGGAGAGAGGGAGAGAGGGGGCTGATAAGGGAGAGAGGGAGAGGCTGATAGGAGAGAGGGAGAGGCTGATAGGAGAGAGGGAGAGAGGGGCTGATAAGGGAGAGAGGGAGAGGCTGATAGGAGAGAGGGAGAGAGGGGGCTGATAAGGGAGAGAGGGAGAGGCTGATAGGAGAGAGGGAGAGACTGATAGGAGAGAGGGAGAGGCTGATAGGAGAGAGGGAGAGAGGGGCTGATAAGGGAGAGAGGGAGAGGCTGATAGGAGAGAGGGAGAGGCTGATAGGAGAGAGGGAGAGAGGGGCTGATAAGGGAGAGAGGGAGAGGCTGATAGGAGAGAGGGAGATGCTGATAGGAGAGAGGGATATGCTGATAGGAGAGAGGGAGAGGCTGATAGGAGAGAGGGAGAGGCTGATAGGAGAGAGGGAGAGGCTGATAGGAGAGAGGGAGAGGCTGATAGGAGAGAGGGAGAGGCTGATAGGAGAGAGGGAGAGAGGGGCTGATAAGGGAGAGAGAGAGGCTGATAGGAGAGAGGGAGATGCTGATAGGAGAGAGGGAGAGGCTGATAGGAGAGAGGGAGATGCTGATAGGAGAGAGGGAGAGGCTGATAGGAGAGAGGGAGAGGCTGATAGGAGAGAGGGAGAGGCTGATAGGAGAGAGGGAGAGGCTGATAGGAGAGAGAGATAGACTGATAGGAGAGAGGGAGAGAGGGGGAGGCTGATAAGGGAGAGAGGGAGAGAGGGAGAGGCTGATAGGAGAGAGGGAGAGGCTGATAGGAGAGAGGGAGAGGCTGATAGGAGAGAGGGAGAGGCTGATAGGAGAGAGGGAGAGGCTGATAGGAGAGAGGGGGAGGCTGATAATGGAATGGGAGGGAGGGAGAGGCTGATAGGAGAGAGGGAGAGGCTGATAGGAGAGAGGGAGAGGCTGATAGGAGAGAGGGGGAGGCTGATAATGGAATGGGAGGGAGGGAGAGGCTGATAGGAGAGAGGGAGAGGCTGATAGGAGAGAGGGAGAGGCTGATAGGAGAGAGGGAGAGGCTGATAGGAGAGAGGGAGAGGCTGATAGGAGAGAGGGAGAGGCTGATAGGAGAGAGGGAGAGGCTGATAGGAGAGAGGGAGAGGCTGATAGGAGAGAGGGAGAGGCTGATAGGAGAGAGGGAGAGGCTGATAGGAGAGAGGGGGAGGCTGATAGGAGAGAGGGAGAGGCTGATAGGAGAGAGGGAGAGGCTGAGAGGAGAGAGGGAGAGACTGATAGGAGAGAGGGAGAGGCTGATAGGAGAGAGGGAGAGGCTGATAGGAGAGAGGGGGAGGCTGATAGGAGAGAGGGAGAGGCTGATAAGGGAGAGAGGGAGAGACTGATAGGAGAGAGGGAGAGGCTGATAGGGAGAGAGGGAGAGGCTGATAGGAGAGAGGGAGAGGCTGATAGGAGAGAGGGAGAGGCTGATAGGAGAGAGGGAGATGCTGATAGGAGAGAGGGAGAGGCTGATAGGAGAGAGGGGGAGGCTGATAGGAGAGAGGGAGAGGCTGATAAGGGAGAGAGGGAGAGGCTGATAGGAGAGAGGGAGAGGCTGATAGGAGAGAGGGAGAGGCTGATAGGAGAGAGGGAGAGGCTGATAGGAGAGAGGGAGAGGCTGATAGGAGAGAGGGAGAGGCTGATAAGGGAGAGAGGGAGAGAGGGGCTGATAAGGGAGAGAGGGAGAGGCTGATAGGAGAGAGGGAGAGACTGATAGGAGAGAGGGAGAGGCTGATAGGAGAGAGGGAGAGGCTGATAGGAGAGAGGGAGAGGCTGATAGGAGAGAGGGAGAGGCTGAAAGGAGAGAGGGAGAGACTGATAGGAGAGAGGGGGAGGCTGATAGGAGAGAGGGAGAGGCTGATAGGAGAGAGGGAGAGACTGATAGGAGAGAGGGAGAGGCTGATAGGAGAGAGGGAGAGGCTGATAGGAGAGAGGGAGAGGCTGATAGGAGAGAGGGAGATGCTGATAGGAGAGAGGGAGAGGCTGATAGGAGAGAGGGAGAGGCTGATAGGAGAGAGGGAGAGGCTGATAGGAGAGAGGGAGAGAGGGGCTGATAAGGGAGAGAGGGAGAGGCTGATAGGAGAGAGGGAGAGGCTGATAGGAGAGAGGGAGAGGCTGATAAGGGAGAGAGGGAGAGGCTGATAGGAGAGAGGGAGATGCTGATAGGAGAGAGGGAGAGACTGATAGGAGAGAGGGAGAGAGGGGCTGATAAGGGAGAGAGGGAGAGGCTGATAGGAGAGAGGGAGAGGCTGATAGGAGAGAGGGAGAGACTGATAGGAGAGAGGGAGATGCTGATAGGAGAGAGGGAGAGAGGGGCTGATAGGAGAGAGGGAGAGGCTGATAGGAGAGAGGGAGAGGCTGATAGGAGAGAGGGAGAGAGGGGCTGATAAGGGAGAGAGGGAGAGGCTGATAGGAGAGAGGGAGAGAGGGGCTGATAAGGGAGAGAGGGAGAGGCTGATAGGAGAGAGGGAGAGACTGATAGGAGAGAGGGAGAGGCTGATAGGAGAGAGGGAGAGAGGGGCTGATAAGGGAGAGAGGGAGAGGCTGATAGGAGAGAGGGAGAGGCTGATAGGAGAGAGGGAGAGAGGGGCTGATAAGGGAGAGAGGGAGAGGCTGATAGGAGAGAGAGAGAGGCTGATAGGAGAGAGGGAGATGCTGATAGGAGAGAGGGAGAGGCTGATAGGAGAGAGGGAGAGGCTGATAGGAGAGAGGGAGAGGCTGATAGGAGAGAGGGAGAGGCTGATAGGAGAGAGAGATAGACTGATAGGAGAGAGGGAGAGAGGGGGAGGCTGATAAGGGAGAGAGGGAGAGAGGGAGAGGCTGATAGGAGAGAGGGAGAGGCTGATAGGAGAGAGGGAGAGGCTGATAGGAGAGAGGGAGAGGCTGATAGGAGAGAGGGAGAGGCTGATAGGAGAGAGGGGGAGGCTGATAATGGAATGGGAGGGAGGGAGAGGCTGATAGGAGAGAGGGAGAGGCTGATAGGAGAGAGGGAGAGGCTGATAGGAGAGAGGGAGAGGCTGATAGGAGAGAGGGAGAGGCTGATAGGAGAGAGGGGGAGGCTGATAGGAGAGAGGGAGAGGCTGATAGGAGAGAGGGAGAGGCTGATAAGGGAGAGAGGGAGAGGCTGATAGGAGAGAGGGAGAGGCTGATAGGAGAGAGAGGGAGAGGCTGATAGGAGAGAGGGAGAGGCTGATAGGAGAGAGGGAGAGAGGGAGAGGCTGATAGGAGAGAGGGAGAGACTGATAGGAGAGAGGGAGAGGCTGATAGGAGAGAGGGAGAGGCTGATAGGAGAGAGGGAGAGACTGATAGGAGAGAGGGAGAGGCTGATAGGAGAGAGGGAGAGAGGGAGAGGCTGATAGGAGAGAGGGAGAGACTGATAGGAGAGAGGGAGAGGCTGATAGGAGAGAGGGAGAGGCTGATAGGAGAGAGGGAGATGCTGATAGGAGAGAGGGAGAGGCTGATAGGAGAGAGGGAGAGGCTGATAGGAGAGAGGGAGAGGCTGATAAGGGAGAGAGGGAGAGGCTGATAGGAGAGAGGGATATGCTGATAGGAGAGAGGGAGAGGCTGATAGGAGAGAGGGAGAGGCTGATAGGAGAGAGGGAGATGCTGATAGGAGAGAGGGAGAGGCTGATAGGAGAGAGGGGGAGGCTGATAGGAGAGAGGGAGAGGCTGATAGGAGAGAGGGAGAGGCTGATAGGAGAGAGGGAGATGCTGATAGGAGAGAGGGAGAGGCTGATAGGAGAGAGGGAGAGGCTGATAGGAGAGAGGGAGATGCTGATAGGAGAGAGGGAGAGGCTGATAGGAGAGAGGGAGATGCTGATAGGAGAGAGGGAGAGGCTGATAGGAGAGAGGGGGAGGCTGATAGGAGAGAGGGAGAGGCTGATAGGAGAGAGGGAGAGGCTGATAAGGGAGAGAGGGAGAGGCTGATAGGAGAGAGGGATATGCTGATAGGAGAGAGGGGGAGGCTGATAGGAGAGAGGGAGAGGCTGATAGGAGAGAGGGAGAGACTGATAGGAGAGAGGGAGAGGCTGATAGGAGAGAGGGAGAGACTGATAGGAGAGAGGGAGAGGCTGATAGGAGAGAGGGAGAGGCTGATAGGAGAGAGGGAGATGCTGATAGGAGAGAGGGAGAGGCTGATAGGAGAGAGGGAGAGGCTGATAGGAGAGAGGGAGAGGCTGATAGGAGAGAGGGAGAGGCTGATAGGAGAGAGGGAGAGGCTGATAGGAGAGAGGGAGAGGCTGATAGGAGAGAGGGAGATGCTGATAGGAGAGAGGGAGAGGCTGATAGGAGAGAGGGAGAGGCTGATAGGAGAGAGGGAGAGACTGATAGGAGAGAGGGAGAGGCTGATAGGAGAGAGGGAGAGGCTGATAGGAGAGAGGGAGAGGCTGATAGGAGAGAGGGAGATGCTGATAGGAGAGAGGGAGAGGCTGATAGGAGAGAGGGAGAGGCTGATAGGAGAGAGGGAGAGACTGATAGGAGAGAGGGAGAGGCTGATAGGAGAGAGGGAGAGGCTGATAGGAGAGAGGGAGAGGCTGATAGGAGAGAGGGAGAGGCTGAAAGGAGAGAGGGAGAGACTGATAGGAGAGAGGGGGAGGCTGATAGGAGAGAGGGAGAGGCTGATAGGAGAGAGGGAGAGGCTGATAGGAGAGAGGGAGAGGCTGATAGGAGAGAGGGAGATGCTGATAGGAGAGAGGGAGAGGCTGATAGGAGAGAGGGAGAGGCTGATAGGAGAGAGGGAGAGGCTGATAGGAGAGAGGGAGAGGCTGATAGGAGAGAGGGAGAGACTGATAGGAGAGAGGGAGAGGCTGATAGGAGAGAGGGAGATGCTGATAGGAGAGAGGGAGAGGCTGATAGGAGAGAGGGAGAGGCTGATAGGAGAGAGGGAGAGGCTGATAGGAGAGAGGGAGAGAGGGAGATGCTGATAGGAGAGAGGGAGAGGCTGATAGGAGAGAGGGAGAGAGGGAGAGGCTGATAGGAGAGAGGGAGAGGCTGATAGGAGAGAGGGAGAGAGGGAGATGCTGATAGGAGAGAGGGAGAGACTGATAGGAGAGAGGGAGAGGCTGATAGGAGAGAGGGAGAGGCTGATAGGAGAGAGGGAGAGAGGGAGATGCTGATAGGAGAGAGGGAGAGGCTGATAGGAGAGAGGGAGAGGCTGATAGGAGAGAGGGAGAGGCTGATAGGAGAGAGGGAGAGACTGATAGGAGAGAGGGAGAGGCTGATAGGAGAGAGGGAGAGGCTGATAGGAGAGAGGGAGAGACTGATAGGAGAGAGGGAGAGACTGATAGGAGAGAGGGAGAGGCTGATAGGAGAGAGGGAGAGGCTGATAGGAGAGAGGGAGAGGCTGATAGGAGAGAGGGAGAGGCTGATAGGAGAGAGGGAGAGGCTGATAGGAGAGAGGGAGAGGCTGATAGGAGAGAGGGAGAGGCTGATAGGAGAGAGGGAGAGGCTGAGAGGAGAGAGGGAGAGGCTGATAGGAGAGAGGGAGATGCTGATAGGAGAGAGGGAGAGGCTGATAGGAGAGAGGGAGAGGCTGATAGGAGAGAGGGAGAGGCTGATAGGAGAGAGGGAGAGGCTGATAGGAGAGAGGGAGAGACTGATAGGAGAGAGGGAGAGGCTGATAGGAGAGAGGGAGAGGCTGATAGGAGAGAGGGAGAGGCTGATAGGAGAGAGGGAGAGGCTGATAGGAGAGAGGGAGAGAGATGCTGATAATGGAATGGGAGGGAGAGAGATGCTGATAAGGGGTAGAGTGAAAGATAATAAAAGAGTCAGGAGGATGATGGTGGGAGGGGGAAGAGTAAAAGTGAGAGCGACGGAGAGAGGTGAACAGAGGGAGGGAGGGGAGGCAAGAAGGAGAGGTGAACAGAGAGAGAGAGGGAGAGAGGGGAGGCGAGAAGGAGAGAAGTGAACTGAGAGAGAGAGGGAGAGAGGGGAGCCGAGAAGGAGAGAGATGAACAGAGAGAGAGAGGGAGAGAGGGGAGGCGAGAAGGAGAGAGGTGAACAGAGAGAGAGAGGGAGAGAGGGAGAGAGGGGAGGCGAGAAGGAGAGAGGTGAACAGAGAGAGAGCGGGAGAGAGGGGAGAAGATAAGAAGAGAGGTGAATTGAGGGAGAGTGAGGAGACTAGAAGAAGGGAGTTCTCTCCTCTCACCCTCCTGCTCCCTCCCTCCCCTCTCTCTCTCCCTCCTGCTCCCTCCCTCTCCTCTATCTCTCTCCATCTCGCCATTCTTACCTATCTCTCTATATTTACCCCACCCCTATCTCAAATCAATTCAATTCAAGGGGCTTTATTGGCATGGGAAACAGATGTTAGCATTGCCAAAGCAATTGAGGTAGATTATATACAAAAGAGGTGGATACACTCACAGAAGTTCCAAAAGAATAAAGACAACATGATTGTCATATTATTTATATATATACAGTTTTGTAACTATGTGCAAATGGTTGAAGTACAAAAGGGAAAATAAATAAACATAAATATGGGTTGTATTTACCTTTTCCTGTGTCAACAGGTCACAAATCTTGCTGCTGTGATGGCACACTGTGGCATTTCATCCAGTAGATATGGGAGTTTATCAAAATTGGGTTTGTTTTCAAATTCTTTGTGGATCTGTGTAATCTGAGGGAAATATGTGTCTCTCATATGGTCATACATTTGGCAGGAGGTTAGGAAGTGCAGCTCAGTATCCACCTCATGTTGTGGGCAGTGAGCACATAGCCTGTCTTCTCTTGAGAGCCATGTCTGCCTACGGCGGTCTTTCTCAATAGCAAGGCTATGATCACTGAGTCTGTACATAGTCAAAGCTTTCCTTAAGTTTGGGTCAGTCACAGTGGTCAGGTATTCTGCCGCTGTGTACTCTCTGTGTAGGGCCAAATAGCATTCTGGTTTGCTCTGTTTTTTTGTTCGTTCTTTCCAATATGTCAAGAATTATCTTTTTGTTTTCTCATGATTTGCTTGGGTCTAATTGTGCTGCTGTCATGGGGCTCTGTGGCGTGTGCTTGTGTGTGTGAACAGAGCTTCAGAGAACAGAGAACCAGCTTGCTTAGGGGACTCTTCTCCAGGTTCATCTCTCTGTAGGGGATGGCTTTGTTATAGAAGGTTTTGGAATTGCTTCCTTTTAGGTGGTTATAGAATGAAATGCTCTTTTCTGGATTAGCGGGTATCAACCTAATTCTGCATTCATTATTTGGTGTTTTACGTTGTATGTTGTTGTTGTTCTGCGTTGGAGTTTGTCCCATTTTGTGAATTATTGGTTGGTGAGCGGACCCCACAACCTTAAAGGACAATGGATTCTTTAACTGATTCAAGTATTTTT
>NC_088217.1:9080009-9095009 GCF_036934945.1 Oncorhynchus masou masou
CAAGGAAGAAGCAGGGAATATAATTGCGTCTTTTTTCACCCTCATCTAGCTACTCAACTCTCTGTTTTTCTTTCTCCATCACACACACGCAAACAAACACACACACAAACAATCATTCTCACACACACACAAGCCAACAAAATTTGTTTGAAATTGCAAACAACTGAGGAATAAGCTGTGCTCCGTCTCCAAGGAGCTTGGTGCTGAATCCAAGGTTTCAGCTCAGGAAAAACAATATTCTTATTGACTTTTTGGATGAGACAGAGGGAGAAAGGCTTTCTGCTCCTTCACAAGCCCCATTTACTAAGGTGATTTAGCGAGGTTTTGGGGTTTGACTTAGTCAAAAATATTCTTCTCCTCAGTTGCACTTTGCTGTACAGTGGGATGTGTCCCAAATTACACCCTATTCCCTACATAGTCTGATGACTCTCCCTGAGGGCCCTGATCAAAAGTAGTGCACTAATAGGGAGTCATTTGGGAAGCGGGAGTAGCTAATCTATACTGCACTTCATGTGTGCAATGTCCTCAGACATTAAAGATGCTGACAGCATCATTTCTGTTGATTTACATTACAGGAGGAAGAAAACTAACATGTGTTTTGCAGAGTCAAACACGAGTACTTAAAGTCCTGTATAGATCTGTAAAAACTGTGAAGATATCTGTGTGAATAGGAAATAGTAGGCCTACGGAATATTTGCCCCAATATTACCAACCATTTTAAAACCCTAAGTGCATTAAATCAATTAAATTAAATCAAGTTCATGTTATCGTTCAAGTAGTGATTTATATGAATTATTCAGAAGAACCAGTGGTCTATATGGACACAGACAAAATATGAGCTAGTCTATAATCTGAGGACTCTCTACTCTATAATCTGAGGACTCTCCACTCCATAATCTGAGGACTCTCCACTCCATAATCTGAGGACTCTCCACTCCATAATCTGAGGACTCTCCACTCTATAATCTGAGGACTCCCCACTCCATAATCTGAGGACTCTCCACTCCATAATCTGAGGACTCCCCACTCCATAATCTGAGGACTCTCCACTCCATAATCTGAGGACTCCCCACTCCATAATCTGAGGACTCTCTACTCCATAATCTGAGGACTCTCCACTCTATAATCTGAGGACTCTCCACTCCATAATCTGAGGACTCTCTACTCCATAATCTGAGGACTCTCTACTCCATAGTCGATAAGGACTCTCCACTCCATCATCTATAAGGACTCTCCACTCCATAATCTGAGGACTCTCCACTCCATAATCTGAGGACTCTCCACTCCATAATCTGAGGACTCTCTACTCCATAGTCTGAGGACTCTCCACTCCATAATCTGAGGACTCTCCACTCCATAATCTGAGGACTCTCCACTCCATAATCTGAGGACTCTCTACTCCATAGTCTGAGGACTCTCCACTCTATAATCTGAGGACTCTCCACTCCATCATCTATAAGGACTCTCTACTCCACGGTCTAAGGACTCTCCACTCCATCATCTATAAGGACTCTCCACTTCATAGTCTGAGGACTCTCCACTCCATAATCTATAAGGACTCTCCACTTCATAGTCTGAGGACTCTCCACTCCATAATCTGAGGACTCTCCACTCCATAATCTAAGGACTCTCCACTCCATCATCTATAAGGACTCTCCACTTCATAGTCTGAGGACTCTCCACTCCATAATCTATAAGGACTCTCCACTTCATAGTCTGAGGACTCTCCACTCCATAATCTGAGGACTCTCTACTCCATAATCTGAGGACTCTCCACTCCATAATCTGAGGACTCTCCACTCCATAATCTGAGGACTCTCCACTGCATAATCTGAGGACTCTCCACTCCATAATCTGAGGACTCTCCACTCTATAATCTGAGGACTCTCCACTCCATAATCTGAGGACTCTCCACTCCATAATCTGAGGACTCTCTACTCCATAATCTGAGGACTATCTACTCCATAGTCGATAAGGACTCTCCACTCCATCATCTATAAGGACCCTCAACTCCATAATCTGAGGACTCTCCACTCCATAATCTGAGGACTCTCTACTCCATAATCTGAGGACTCTCTACTCCATAGTCGATAAGGACTCTCCACTCCATCATCTATAAGGACTCTCCACTCCATAATCTGAGGACTCTCCACTCCATAATCTGAGGACTCTCCACTCCATAATCTGAGGACTCTCTACTCCATAGTCTGAGGACTCTCCACTCCATAATCTGAGGACTCTCCACTCCATAATCTGAGGACTCTCCACTCCATAATCTGAGGACTCTCCACTCCATAATCTGAGGACTCTCTACTCCATAGTCTGAGGACTCTCCACTCTATAATCTGAGGACTCTCCACTCCATCATCTATAAGGACTCTCTACTCCACGGTCTAAGGACTCTCCACTCCATCATCTATAAGGACTCTCCACTCCATAATCTGAGGACTCTCCACTCCATAATCTGAGGACTCTCCACTCCATAATCTGAGGACTCTCCACTCCATAATCTGAGGACTCTCTACTCCATAATCTGAGGACTCTCCACTCCATAATCTGAGGACTCTCCACTCCATAATCTGAGGACTCTCCACTGCATAATCTGAGGACTCTCCACTCCATAATCTGAGGACTCTCCACTCTATAATCTGAGGACTCTCCACTCCAAAATCTGAGGACTCTCCACTCCATAATCTGAGGACTCTCTACTCCATAATCTGAGGACTCTCTACTCCATAGTTGATAAGGTCTCTCCACTCCATCATCTATAAGGACCCTCAACTTCATAGTCTGAGGACTCTCCACTCCATAATCTATAAGGACTCTCCACTTCATAGTCTGAGGACTCTCCACTCCATAATCTGAGGACTCTCCACTCCATAATCTGAGGACTCTCTACTCCATAGTCTGAGGACTCTCCACTCCATAATCTGAGGACTCTCCACTCCATAATCTGAGGACTCTCCACTCCATAATCTGAGGACTCTCCACTCCATAATCTGAGGACTCTCTACTCCATAGTCTGAGGAATCTCCACTCCATAATCTGAGGACTCTCCACTCCATAATCTGAGGACTCTCTACTCCATAATCTGAGGACTCTCCACTCCATAATCTGAGGACTCTCCACTCCATAATCTGAGGACTCTCTACTCCATAATCTGAGGACTCTCCACTCTATAATCTGAGGACTATCCACTCCATAATCTGAGGACTCTCCACTCCATAATCTGAGGATTATCTACTCCATAATCTGAGGACTCTCTACTCCATAGTCGATAAGGACTCTCCACTCTATAATCTGAGGACTCTCCACTCCATAATCTGAGGACTCTCCACTCCATAATCTGAGGACTATCTACTCCATAATCTGAGGACTCTCTACTCCATAGTCGATAAGGACTCTCCACTCTATAATCTGAGGACTCTCTACTCCATAGTCTGAGGACTCTCCACTCCATAATCTGAGGACTCTCCACTCCATAGTCTGAGGACTCTCCACTCCATAATCTGAGGACTCTCCACTCTATAATCTGAGGACTCTCCACTCCATAATCTGAGGACTCTCCACTCCATAATCTGAGGACTATCCACTCCATAATCTGAGGACTCTCCACTCTATAATCTGAGGACTCTCCACTCCATAATCTGAGGACTCTCCACTCCATAGTCTGAGGACTCTCCACTCTATAATCTGAGGACTCTCCACTCCATAATCTGAGGACTCTCCACTCAATAATCTGAGGACTCTCCACTCCATAATCTGAGGACTCTCCACTCCATAATCTGAGGACTCTCCACTCCATAATCTGAGGACTCTCTACTCCATAGTCTGAGGACTCTCCACTCCATAATCTGAGGACTCTCCACTCCATAATCTGAGGACTCTCTACTCCATAATCTGAGGACTCTCCACTCCACAGTCTATAAGGACTCTCCACTCCATAGTCTATAAGGACTCTCCACTCCATAGTCTATAAGGACTCTCCACTCCATAGTCTATAAGGACTCTCCACTCCATAGTCTATAAGGACTCTCCACTCCATAGTCTATAAGAACTCTCCACTCCATAGTCTATAAGGACTCTCCACTCCATACTCTGAGGACTCTCCACTCCATAGTCTATAAGGACTCTCCACTCCATACTCTGAGGACTCTCCACTCCATACTCTGAGGACTCTCC
The DNA here is from genome assembly GCF_036934945.1 of Oncorhynchus masou masou. Taxonomy (NCBI): domain Eukaryota; kingdom Metazoa; phylum Chordata; class Actinopteri; order Salmoniformes; family Salmonidae; genus Oncorhynchus; species Oncorhynchus masou. The sequence goes on from NC_088217.1 coordinate 9,084,192, forward strand.
ACTCCATACTCTGAGGACTCTCCACTCCATACTCTGAGGACTCTCCACTCCATACTCTGAGGACTCTCCACTCCATACTCTGAGGACTCTCCACTCCAAACTCTGAGGACTCTCCACTCCATAGTCTATAAGGACTCTCCACTCCATAATCTATAAGGACTCTCCACTCCATAGTCTATAAGGACTCTCCACTCCATAGTCGATAAGGACTCTCCACTCCACATTCAATAAGGACTCTCCACTCCACATTCAATAAGGACTCTCCACTCCATAATCTGAGGACTCTCCACTCCATAGTCTATAAGGACTCTCCACTCCACAGTCGATAAGGACTCTCCACTCCATAGTCTATAAGGACTCTCCACTCCATAGTCTATAAGGACTCTCCACTCCATAGTCTATAAGGACTCTCCACTCCATACTCTGAGGACTCTCCACTCCATAGTCTATAAGGACTCTCCACTCCACAGTCTATAAGGACTCTCCACTCCATACTCTGAGGACTCTCCACTCCATAGTCTATAAGGACTCTCCACTCCATAGTCTATAAGGACTCTCCACTCCATAGTCTATAAGGACTCTCCACTCCACAGTCTATAAGGACTCTCCACTCCATACTCTGAGGACTCTCCACTCCATAGTCTATAAGGACTCTCCACTCCATACTCTGAGGACTCTCCACTCCATACTCTGAGGACTCTCCACTCCATACTCTGAGGACTCTCCACTCCATAGTCTATAAGGACTCTCCACTCCACAGTCTATAAGGACTCTCCACTCCATAGTCTGAGGACTCTCCACTCTATAATATGAGGACTCTCCACTCCATCATGTCATGTCTTGTTATGTCTGTTCCTGTCCTTTCTCTTCACTCTCTCTCTCTGCTGGTCTTTTTAGGTTACCTTCTCTGTCTCTCATTCTTCAGCTGTTCTACATCTCCTCTAACTAGCTCATTCACTCTTTCACACCTGTTCTCTCTTCCCCCTCTGATTAGGTCTCTATTTCTTTCTCTGTTCCTGCTACTTTCAGTGTCTGATTCTTGTTTGTGTTTTTTGATGCCAGAAGCAAGCTGTCGTCTCGTTTGCTTCCACCTTGTCCTGTCCTGTCGGAGTCTGCCTGGCAGGTGCAACCTGCACTATACTAACGTTCTTTTTGTTCCGCTGACAACGTTGGAAGAGGATTTATGCCATTCCTGTTTTTTCATTAAAGAACTCTGTTTTCTGTTAAAACCGCTTTTGGGTCTTCACTCAAGTTCATAACAGAAGAATCAGAACAAGAATGGACCCAGCGGCTCCGGACCCTTTTCACTCCGCCGTCGAGATCCAGGGAGCGATGCTAGGCAGACACTAGGAGGAATTGTCTGCTGCTCAACATGCCGTTGAGACCCTGGCCGTCCAAGTCTCCGACCTCACAAGACGGGTTCACCAGCTCCACCTCGATCCACCGCCCACTTCCAGGGTTTCCGAGTCTCCGGAGCCCAGGATCAACAACCCGCCGTGTTACTCTGGGGAGCCCACTGAGTGCCGCTCATTCCTCACTCAGTGTGATGTGGTGTTCTCTCTCCAGCCCAACACTTACTCCAGGAGCGCAGCCCGCATCGCCTACGTCATTTCTCTCCTTGCCGGACGGGCGCGTGAGTGGGGCACGGCAGTCTGGGAGGCGAGGGCTGAGTGTATTAACCAGTATCAGGACTTTAAGGAGGAGATGATACGGGTTTTTGACCGTTCTGTTTTTGGCGAGGAGGCTTCCAGGGCCCTGTCTTCCCTATGTCAGGGGAATCGATCCATAACGGATTATTCTATTGAGTTTCGCACTCTCGCTGCCTCTAGTGACTGGAACGAGCCGGCTTTGCTCGCTCGTTTTCTGGAGGGTCTCCTCGTCGAGGTTAAGGATGAGATCCTCTCCCGGGAGGTTCCTTCCAGTCTGGACTCCTTAATAGCTCTCGCTATTCGCATAGAGCGACGGTTTGATCTTCGTCGCCGAGCTCGTGGAAAGGAGCTCACGTTCTCCGTTGCTCCCCTCTCCACATCACTGCCACCTGCCGCATCACTGCCACCCTCCTCCGCCGGCTCGGATGCTGAGCCTATGCAGCTGGGGGTATTCGCATCTCGGCCAAGGAGAGGGAACGGAGAATCACCAATCGCCTCTGTCTCTACTGCGGCTCCGCTGGTCATTTTGTCACCTCATGTCCAGTAAAAGCCAGAGCTCATCAGTAAGAGGAGGGCTACTGGTGAGCGCAACTACTCAGGCCTCTCCTTCTGGATCACGCACTACCTTTCCGGTCCATCTCCGCTGGCCCGGTTCATCTGCTTCCTGCAGTGCCTTGATAGACTCTGGGGCGGAGGGCTGTTTTATGGACGAGACCTGGGCTCGGGAACATGACATTCCTCTCAGACAGTTAGGGAGCCCAGGGCCTTGTTCGCTTTAGATGGTAGTTCTCTCCCCAAGATTCAGCGTGAGACGCTGCCTTTAACCCTCACTGTCTCTGGTAATCATAGCGAAACCATTTCTTTTTTAATTTTTCGTTCACCTTTTACACCTGTTGTTTTGGGTCATCCCTGGCTAGTGCGCCATAACCCTTCTATTAATTGGTCTAGTAATACTATCCTATCCTGGAATGTTTCTTGTCATGTAACCTGTTTAATGTCTGCTATCCCTCCTGTTTCCTCTGTCTCTTCTTCACAGGAGGAGCCTGGCGATTTGACAGGGGTGCCGGAGGAGTATCACGATCTGCGCACGGTGTTCAGTCGTTCCAAGGCCACTTCTCTCCTCCACACCGGTCGTATGACTGTAGTATTGATCTCCTTCCGGGAACTACTCCCCCCCGGGGTAGATTATACTCTCTGTCGGCTCCCGAACGTAAGGCTCTCGAGGATTATTTGTCGGTTTCGCTCGACGCCGGTACCATAGTCTCCTCCTCCTCCCCCGCCGGAGCGGGGGTTTTTTTTGTTCAGAAGAAGGACGGGTCCCTGCGCCCATGCGTGGATTATCGAGGGCTGAATGACATAACAGTTAAGAATCGTTATCCGCTTCCTCTTATGTCTTCAGCCTTCGAGATCCTGCAGGGAGCCAGGTTTTTCACCAAATTGGACCTTCGTAATGCCTACCATCTCGTGCGCATCAGGGAGGGGGACGAGTGGAAGACGGCGTTTAACACTCCGTTAGGGCACTTTGAATACCGGGTTCTTCCTTTCGGCCTCGTTAACGCTCCAGCTGTCTTTCAGGCACTAGTTAACGACGTCCTGAGAGACATGCTGAACATTTTTGTTTTCGTTTACATGGACGATATCCTGATTTTTTCACCGTCTCTCTCGATTCATGTTCAGCACGTGCGACGCGTCCTCCAGCGCCTTTTGGAGAACTGTCTTTATGTGAAGGCTGAGAAGTGCACTTTTCATGCCACCTCTGTCCCTTTTCTCGGTTCCGTTATTTCCGCTGAGGGCATTAAGATGGATCCCGCTAAGGTCCAGGCTGTCATTGATTGGCCCGTTCCTAAGTCACGCGTCGAGCTGCAGCGCTTTCTGGGCTTCGCTAATTTCTACCGTCGTTTCATCCGTAATTTCGGTCAGGTGGCAGCTCCTCTCACAGCCCTTACTTCTGTTAAGACGTGCTTTAAGTGGTCCGTTTCCGCCCAGGGAGCTTTTGATCTTCTTAAGAATCGTTTTACATCCGCTCCTATTCTTGTTACACCTGACATCTCTAGACAGTTTGTTGTTGAGGTTGACGCGTCAGAGGTGGGCGTGGGAGCCATTCTTTCTCAGCGCTCTCTCTCTGACGGCAAGGTCCATCCTTGCGCGTTTTTCTCTCATCGCTTATCGCCGTCAGAACGTAACTATGATGTTGGTAATCGCGAACTGCTCGCCATCCGCTTAGCCCTAGGCGAATGGCGACAGTGGTTGGAGGGGGCGACCGTTCCTTTTGTCGTTTGGACTGACCATAGGAACCTTGAGTACATCCGTTCAGCCAAACGACTTAATGCGCGTCAGGCTCGTTGGGCTCTGTTTTTCGCTCGTTTCGAGTTTGTTATTTCTTATCGTCCGGGCTCAAAAACACCAAGCCTGATGCTTTATCTCGTCTCTTCAGTTCTTCTGAGGTCTCCACCGACCCCGATGGGATTCTCCCTGAGGGGCGTGTTGTCGGGTTGACTGTCTGGGGAATTGAGAGGCAGGTAAAGCAAGCACTCGCTCACACTCCGTCGCCGCGAGCTTGTCCTAGGAACCTTCTGTTCGTTCCCGTTCCTACTCGCCCGGCCGTTCTTCAGTGGGCCCACTCTGCCAAGTTAGCCGGCCACCCCGGCGTTCGGGGTACGCTCGCTTCCATTCGCCAGCGTTTCTGGTGGCCCACTCGGGAACGTGACGCGCGTCGATTTGTCGCCGCTTGTTCGGTCTGCGCGCAGACTAAATCTGGGAACTCTCTTCCTGCCGGCCGTCTCAGACCGCTTCCCATTCCCTCTCGACCGTGGTCTCACATCGCTTTAGATTTTATCACCGGACTGCCTTCATCAGCGGGGAAGACAGTTATTCTTAAGGTTGTCGATAGATTCTCTAAGGCGGCTCATTTCATTCCTCTCGATAAGCTCCCTTCTGCTAAGGAGACGGCTCAGATCATTATCGAGAATGTTTTCCGAATTCATGGCCTTCCGTCTGACGTCGTTTCCGACAGAGGCCCGCAGTTCACGTCTCAATTTTGGAGGGAGTTTTGCCGTTTGATTGGGGCTTCCGTCAGTCTCTCGTCCGGCTTTCATCCCCAGTCTAACGGTCAAGCCGAACGGGCCAATCAGACTGTTGGTCGCATTTTACGCAGTCTTTCTTTTCGTAACCCTGCGTCTTGGTCAGAACAGCTCCCCTGGGCAGAGTACGCCCACAACTCGCTTCCCTCGTCTGCTACCGGTCTATCCCCTTTTCAGAGTAGCCTCGGGTACCAGCCTCCGCTGTTCTCATCTCAGCTCGCCGAGTCCTGCGTCCCCTCCGCTCAGGCTTTTGTCCAGCGTTGCGAGCGCACCTGGAAGGGGGTCAGGTCGGCACTTTGCCGTAATAGGGCGCAGACTGTGAGGGCCGCTAATAAGCGTAGGACCAAGAGTCCTAGATATTGTTGCGGTCAGAGAGTATGGCTCTCCACTCGGAACCTTCCCCTTAAGACAGCTTCTCGCAAGTTGGCCCCGCGGTTCATTGGTCCGTTCCGTATTTCTCAGGTCATTAATCCTGTCGCAGTGCGACTTCTTCTCCCGCGCTATCTTCGTCGCGTTCACCCGGTCTTCCATGTCTCCTGTGTTAAGCCCGTTCTTCGCGCCCCGCTCGTCCCTCCCCCCCCATCCTTGTCGAGGGCGCACCCATCTACAGGGTTCGTAAGATTTTGGACATGCGCCCTCGGGGCCGTGGTCATCAGTACCTAGTGGATTGGGAGGGGTACGGTCCTGAGGAGAGGAGTTGGGTTCCCTCTCGGGACGTGCTGGACCGTTCGCTGATCGATGATTTCCTCCGTTGCCGCCAGGTTTCCTCCTCGAGTGCGCCAGGAGGCGCTCGGTGAGTGGGGGGGGGGGTACTGTCATGTCTTGTTATGTCTGTTCCTGTCCTTTCTCTTCACTCTCTCTCTCTGCTGGTCTTTTTAGGTTACCTTCTCTGTCTCTCATTCTTCAGCTGTTCTACATCTCCTCTAACTAGCTCATTCACTCTTTCACACCTGTTCTCTCTTCCCCTCTGATTAGGTCTCTATTTCTTTCTCTGTTCCTGCTACTTTCAGTGTCTGATTCTTGTTTGTGTTTTTTGATGCCAGAAGCAAGCTGTCGTCTCGTTTGCTTCCACCTTGTCCTGTCCTGTCGGAGTCTGCCTGGCAGGTGCAACCTGCACTATACTAACGTTCTTTTTGTTCCGCTGACAACGTTGGAAGAGGATTTATGCCATTCCTGTTTTTTCATTAAAGAACTCTGTTTTCTGTTAAAACCGCTTTTGGGTCTTCACTCAAGTTCATAACACATCATCTATAAGGACTCTCCACTTCATAGTCTGCAGGTGCGCTTAATTCAGAAGCCCTGTTGGTGGTAGGTGCACTTGATTCAGAAGTCCTGTTGGTGGTAGGTGCACTTGATTCAGAAGTTCTGTTGGTGGTAGGTGCACTTGATTCAGAAGCCCTGTTGGTGGTAGGTGCACTTGATTCAGAAGTCCTGTTGGTGGTAGGTGCACTTGATTCAGAAGTCCTGTTGGTGGTAGGTGCACTTGATTCAGAAGCCCTGTTGGTGGTACGTGGACTTGATTCTGAATTGCCGGCGCACCTTGTAAGCAAATGGTTCCCATTTTTAACCATTTTATTTTTCTGAAAAGACAAACTTTTCCTACCCGGCCCGACAAGGAGATCTGTGGCTAAATCGAGTGTGCCTACTGCGCTGGCCAGTCTGATAGCTCAAATATCCTTACCTACAGAGCTTCCACAACCCCAGCAAGAGCAAAGATTGATAGTAGTCTACGTAATATTTCATAACTTTTAAAAACATGACTAAAGACTGTCAAAGAATACAGCCAAGAGCTGCTGTTTTTATGAGTGAGTTCATGTTAAGTTTTTATTCAGCACTGTCAACACTGTTTTTATTCAACACCTTTGCAAAACATAAAACATGCTTCTCCCTAATTCCCCTCATGCCCATCATTTTTATTATGATTCACGTTGTGTCTATTTTAATATTGAGGTAAAATAAAAAAATCTCTGGTCACAACATGAATTTGTGCCTGAGGCAAATGCGGTGTGACTAGAGTTTCACCATCAGGTGAAAGACTGTGTCCCCTCTCTCTGTTCAGTCTCATCTGGAGGGAAGGAAGGAGAGAGCAGGGACTGTGAGAGGCGTACCCTCTGCTGTTCTCTCCCGCCCTCCCTAACCTCCCTCCCTCCCCGGAGACGCATATTCAAAATTAGGGATCTTCAGGTCAGAAAGTCGGAGCACTATCTAGAAAGATGCCCGAGTATCCAACTTGGAATTGGGTGACTGTACAAAACGATTTTACCATGGAGTGGAGAGTCCTTATAGACTGTGGAGTGGAGAGTCCTCAGAGTATGGAGAGGAGAGTCCTCAGATTATGGAGTGGAGATTCCTTATAGACTGTGGAGTGGAGAGTCCTTATAGACTATGGAGTGGAGAGTCATTATAGACTATGGAGTGGAGAGTCCTCAGAGTATGGAGTGGAGAGTCCTTATAGACTGTGGAGTGGAGAGTCCTTATAGACTATGGAGTGGAGAGTCCTCAGAGTATGGAGTGGAGAGTCCTCAGAGTATGGAGTGGAGAGTCCTCAGAGTATGGAGTGGAGAGTCATTATAGACTATGGAGTGGAGAGTCCTCAGAGTATGGAGTGGAGAATCCTTATAGACTGTGGAGTGGAGAGTCCTTATAGACTATGGAGTGGAGAGTCCTTATAGACTATGGAGTGGAGAGTCCTTATAGACTATGGAGTGGAGAGTCCTCAGAGTATGGAGTGGAGAGTCCTTATAGACTGTGGAGTGGAGAGTCCTTATAGACTATGGAGTGGAGAGTCCTCAGAGTATGGAGTGGAGAGTCCTTATAGACTATGGAGTGGAGAGTCCTTATAGACTATGGAGTGGAGAGTCCTTATAGACTATGGAGTGGAGAGTCCTTATCGACTGTGGAGTGGAGAGTCCTTATAGACTATGGAGTGGAGAGTCCTCAGATTATGGAGTGGATAGTCCTTATTGAATGTGGAGTGGAGAGTCCTTATTGAATGTGGAGTGGAGAGTCCTTATCGACTATGGAGTGGAGAGTCCTTATAGACTATGGAGTGGAGAGTCCTTATAGATTATGGAGTGGAGAGTCCTTATAGACTATGGAGTGGAGAGTCCTCAGAGTTTGGAGTGGAGAGTCCTCAGAGTATGGAGTGGAGAGTCCTCAGAGTATGGAGTGGAGAGTCCTCAGAGTATGGAGTGGAGAGTCCTCAGAGTATGGAGTGGAGAGTCCTCAGAGTATGGAGTGGAGAGTCCTCAGAGTATGGAGTGGAGAGTCCTTATAGACTATGGAGTGGAGAGTCCTCAGAGTATGGAGTGGAGAGTCCTTATAGACTATGGAGTGGAGAGTTCTTATAGACTATGGAGTGGAGAGTCCTTATAGACTATGGAGTGGAGAGTCCTTATAGACTATGGAGTGGAGAGTCCTTATAGACTATGGAGTGGAGAGTCCTTATAGACTATGGAGTGGAGAGTCCTTATAGACTGTGGAGTGGAGAGTCCTCAGAGTATGGAGTGGAGAGTCCTCAGAGTATGGAGTGGAGAGTCCTTATAGACTATGGAGTGGAGAGTCCTCAGAGTATGGAGTGGAGAGTCCTTATAGACTATGGAGTGGAGAGTCCTTATAAACTATGGAGGGGATGATTCCTTATAGACTATGCAGTGGAGTGTCTTTATAGACTATGGAGTGGAGAGTCCTTATAGACTATGGAGTGGAGAGTCCTTATAGACTATGGAGTGGAGAGTCCTTATTGAATGTGGAGTGGAGAGTCCTTATAGACTATGGAGTGGAGAGTCCTTATAGACTATGGAGTGGAGAGTCCTTATAGACTATGGAGTGGAGAGTCCTTATAGACTGTGGAGTGGAGAGTCCTTATAGACTATGGAGTGGAGAGTCCTTATAGACTATGGAGTGGAGAGTCCTTATAGACTATGGAGTGGAGAGTCCTTATAGACTATGGAGTGGAGAGTCCTCAGATTATGGAGTGGAGAGTCCTCATTGAATGTGGAGTGGAGAGTCCTTATAGATTATGGAGTGGAGAGTCCTTATAGACTATGGAGTGGAGAGTCCTTATAGATTATGGAGTGGAGAGTCCTTATAGATTATGGAGTGGAGAGTCCTTATAGACTATGGAGTGGAGAGTCCTTATAGATTATGGAGTAGAGAGTCCTTATAGACTATGGAGTGGAGAGTCCTTATAGACTATGGAGTGGAGAGTCCTTATAGATTATGGAGTGCAGAGTCCTTATAGATTATGGAGTGGAGAGTCCTTATAGACTATGGAGTGGAGAGTCCTTATAGATTATGGAGTAGAGAGTCGTTATAGACTATGGAATTGAGAGTCCTTATAGACTATGGAGTGGAGAGTCCTTATAGATTATGGAGTGGAGAGTCCTTATAGATTATGGAGTGGAGAGTCCTTATAGACTATGGAGTGGAGAGTCCTCAGATTATGGAGTGGAGAGTCCTTATTGAATGTGGAGTGGAGAGTCCTTATAGACTATGGAGTGGAGAGTCCTTATCGACTATGGAGTGGAGAGTCCTTATAGACTATGGAGTGGAGAGTCCTTATCGACTATGGAGTGGAGAGTCCTCAGAGTATGGAGTGGAGAGTCCTTATAGACTATGGAGTGGAGAGTCCTTATAGATTATGGAGTGGAGAGTCCTTATAGACTATGGAGTGGAGAGTCCTTATAGACTATGGAGTGGAGAGTCCTCAGATTATGGAGTGGAGAGTCCTTATTGAATGTGGAGTGGAGAGTCCTTATAGACTATGGAGTGGAGAGTCCTTATCGACTATGGAGTGGAGAGTCCTTATAGACTATGGAGTGGAGAGTCCTTATCGACTATGGAGTGGAGAGTCCTTATCGACTATGGAGTGGAGAGTCCTTATCGACTATGGAGTGGAGAGTCCTCAGAGTATGGAGTGGAGAGTCCTTATAGACTATGGAGTGGAGAGTCCTTATAGATTATGGAGTGGAGAGTCCTTATAGACTATGGAGTGGAGAGTCCTCAGATTATGGAGTGGAGGGTCCTTATTGAATGTGGAGTGGAGAGTCCTTATAGACTATGGAGTGGAGAGTCCTTATAGATTATGGAGTGGAGAGTCCTTATAGACTATGGAGTGGAGAGTCCTCAGACTATGGAGTGGAGAGTCCTTATCGACTATGGAGTGGAGAGTCCTTATAGACTATGGAGTGGAGAGTCCTTATAGATTATGGAGTGGAGAGCCCTTATAGATTATGGAGTGGAGAGTCCTTATAGATTATGGAGTGGAGAGTCCTTATAGACTATGCAGTGGAGAGTCCTTATAGACTATGGAGTGGAGAGTCCTTATAGACTATGGAGTGGAGAGTCCTTATCGACTGTGGAGTGGAGAGTCCTCAGACTATGGAGTGGAGAGTCCTTATAGACTATGGAGTGGAGATTCCTTATAGACTATGGAGTGGAGAGTCCTTATAGACTATGGAGTGGAGAGTCCTTATAGACTATGGAGTGGAGAGTCCTTATCGACTGTGGAGTGGAGAGTCCTTATAGACTATGGAGTGGAGAGTCCTTATAGACTATGGAGTGGAGAGTCCTTATCGACTATGGAGTGGAGAGTCCTCAGACTATGGAGTGGAGAGTCCTTATAGACTATGGAGTGGAGAGTCCTTATAGACTATGGAGTGGAGAGTCCTTATAGATTATGGAGTGGAGAGTCCTTATAGACTATGGAGTGGAGAGTCCTTATAGATTATGGAGTAGAGAGTCCTTATAGACTATGGAGTGGAGAGTCCTTATAGATTATGGAGTGGAGAGTCCTTATAGACTATGGAGTGGAGAGTCCTTATAGACTATGGAGTGGAGAGTCCTCAGATTATGGAGTGGAGAGTCCTTATTGAATGTGGAGTGGAGAGTCCTTATAGACTATGGAGTGGAGAGTCCTTATCGACTATGGAGTGGAGAGTCCTTATAGACCATGGAGTGGAGAGTCCTTATCGACTATGGAGTGGAGAGTCCTCAGAGTATGGAGTGGAGAGTCCTTATAGACTATGGAGTGGAGAGTCCTTATAGATTATGGAGTGGAGAGTCCTTATAGACTATGGAGTGGAGAG